>NC_066539.1:13877760-14037760 GCF_024679095.1 Eriocheir sinensis | reverse complement strand
TATACTGTCACACAATACGTATACATATATTATCTTTGTATCTGTTAAACTATTTACCTATCTATCGTTCAGTTTTTAATTGTAATATATATATATATATATATATATATATATATATATATATATATATATATATATATATATACACACACACACACACACACACACACACACACACACACACACACACACTCTCCCTCGATACGTGGAAGTGAGCGGACACGGTTTACAAAGCTCCTGGTTCCTTGCCTTGTGACTGCTGTTACCGACATGGACATTGAAGCTATTAAGGTCGTTATTGAGACTCAGGAGAGGACTTTTAAGATTGCCATAGACATCGTCGTGGAGCAACTTAAAGCAAGAATTCAGGCCGCCGAATGGACAATAACTGAGCTGATAAAAAGTCTGGAGTTTACTCAAAATGAAGTGAAAGATCTGCTATATAAAGTTAAGGTGCTGAGAAAATCGGATATTGACAACAAGGCAACAATTGATTTTTTGAAGTTGAAAGTAGAAGAGCTTGCGAGAAGAGCAAATTTTCAAGAAGATTATAACATGAGAAATAATCTTCGTATATCTGGTATTCGCGTGCAGCCGGGTGGTGAAACATGGGAGGAAACCGCCAAGATTGTTTCGGAGCTTCTTGAAGAAAAAAATAAAATTACCAACTGGACCAGTTGCTGCTTGACAACCCCGAACTGTTGTCGCAAGATTCGAGAGGTTCGGTTACCGTGAGGCGGTGATTAGGAGGGCAAGGAAATTGAAGGGCTCGGGCATTTATATAAATGAAGATCTATGTCCAGCTTCCTTGGAACTTAAGAAGAGTCAGTTTCCTCTATTGAAGAAGGCCAGGGAGGAAGGGAAGATGGCTTTCTTTAAACACACGAAGTTGCTCATTAAGGAGAGAACTTCGCAACGGTCCGGGAGTACCAGTGGTGAACCGTCTACAAGTGGTGCTGCCGGTTCGAGGGAGCTTCGTTCAGTTGGTGGTGTCGCCGGTGGAGTGGAGGTGCGTCCTGATGTGGAGCCAGTTAGTGCTGGAGTCGGAGGTGGTAAGGGCGCTCCCTCCTCTGCTCGTCCTGGTGAGGAGGCAGGTTCTGCTGATGGTGCGGTTCTCTTGAACTTCTTTAGGGGACCCTGTCTAGGACCTCTGCCCGACTATATGCATTTGTGTGTTTCAAGTGATTATGATGATGATAATATTAATGCCAAAAGTAATAAAGGTAGTGATAAGAATAAGAATGAGTAACAATAGAGATAACGGTAATAATTGCAATATCAAAAAGTAAGGATAGGGATAATAATATTGATAATATTGGACTTTTGGGATCAAATTCCTAATTGAGCCGCTGCCTACTATGTTGTGATGATATTTTTTAGGGAAAGGCGAATGTACACAAAATATTCCCTGCAACAATTCCTCACATTATTTTCAGTTCCACGGCTAATTAAGAAAACAAAGGTCAGCGTGAAGGCCAAAGTTCAATTAATTGTTTCCAATACGAGTGACGGTCCCACCCACCGCTTGATTTAGAGGCGCAGTGTAAACACACACACACACACACACACACACACACACACACACACACACACACACACACACACACATCGCTCCATGGTGTTGTGGACTAACGCGCTCGAACTACCATCCGGCAGGAGCGATCACTGTTCTCCCTTGAGCAAGGGGGTGGGTGTATGTGGTGTGAGGGGTCCTGCAGTACTCATAGATCCGTCAACATACAGCTACAATCTCTTTCGGGGAGGCTACTGGCTGGCAATCACGAGTCCAATCCGTAGCGCGCGCACACACACACACACACACACACACACACACACACACACACACACACACACACACACACACACACACACGTCCAATCAACTTGAATGCTATCGTCGCATAAAAAAAGCTCCGTGTAAAAAGGTAAAAAATAAAAGGAAAAATAAATAAAACTTCCTTGGAACATACGTAAGCAGGTACTGACTTTTCTCACTACTTCCTGAATCCAAGCCAGTTTCCTACACGTTCAATCACATTACCTGAACTATTTTTCCATTCTTCTCTTTCATGTCCCCTTCTTTCTTTCCCATTCCCTTTTCGCTTTCCATCTTCATTACAATTGCCACATTGCTCTTGTTCACATAACTTGCATTCCTTTTTTTCTCCATTTCTTCCCCATTTCCTTTTTTTTGCCATTCCTCTCTCTCTCTCTCTCTCTCTCTCTCTCTCTCTCTCTCTCTCTCTCTCAAGGAGAGAAAATTGTCTTACAGGTTAAAGAAAGACCAAAGCACGCCCGAAAACATTAGACTTTACAATGATGCAAGGCGACGAGTAAAAAGATTAGTGCATCAGGCAAAGCGTAGATATGAAGAAAATATTGCAGCCAACTGTAAAAATAATCCGAAATCCTTCTTCAGTTACATAAACAACAGAAAGGCGATCAGAAGTGGAATTGGACCTTTAATAAACAGCGACGGTGCACTAGTGACTGACAGCCAACACGTTGCAAACCTATTAAATAATTACTTTTCCTCGGTGTTTAATAATAACAGTCCTCCCACCACCACCAACACCAGTACTAATGTAAATCCCGAGCATGCATTGTCTAACTTTGAAATAAAACCCGATGAAGTCCTTAAAGCCCTCAATTCACTTAAAACAAATAAAAGTCCTGGACCTGATAAAGTATATCCAACTCTGCTGAAAGAAACAAAGAGCGAAATACTCTCCTCCCTCACAACCGTATTCAATATGTCCTTGCGACAAGGCATTGTCCCTTCAGATTGGAAAAAGGCTAACGTGACACCGATTTTTAAGAAAGGAGACAAAAAAATACCAGGTAATTACAGGCCCATTAGTCTAACTTCGGTTGTAGGTAAGCTACTTGAGGGCATAATTAGAGACAAAATTGTGAGTTACCTTGAAAGCCACTCATTAATTGGGGACTCACAACATGGCTTCCGAAACAAAAGATCCTGCCTATCAAATCTATTAACCTTTTATAACGACCTCTTCACTGTTTATGACGTAACCAAATCACTGGACGTAGTCTATCTTGATTTCAGAAAGCGTTTGATAAAGTCCCGCATCATAAATTACTTTACAAATTAAAACAAATAGGTATTGACGGTCAGGTAAACCAATGGATCGCGAATTGGTTGAGCAACAGACAACAAAGAGTAGTGATTGACGGATTTAACTCAGAGTGGGCGCCTGTCACTAGTGGCGTCCCTCAGGGCTCGGTTCTTGGCCCAGTGCTCTTCATTATTTACATCAACGACGTGGATGTTGGACTCAATAACCGCATTAGTAAATTTGCAGACGACACAAAGATTGGTAACTCGGTTCTCACTGACGAAGACAGGCAAAGCCTCCAAGAGGATTTGCACAAAATTTCAGCTTGGTCGGATAGATGGGAGATGCCCTTTAACGTAGACAAGTGCCAGGTCCTTCAAGTTGGAACGAGGAATAAAAGTTTGATTACGAAATGCGCGGCGTTAAACTCAAAAGCGTTCAATGCGTCAAGGACTTGGGGGTCAAAATCGCGTCAAACCTCAAATTCTCACAGCAATGCATCGATGCAGCAAATAAAGCGAACAGAATGTTGGGCTTCATTAAAAGAAACTTTTATTTAAGAATAAAGATGTAATACTCGCTCTACAACAGTTTAGTCAGACCCCACTTGGAATATGCGGTACAGTTTTGGTCTCCTCACCATGCAAAGGATATTGCTAAATTAGAAGGTGTTCAGCGTCGGGCAACGAAAATTATCCCTTCCTTGCGCAACAAATCCTACGAAGAAAGGCTTTCTACCCTTAACATGTTCTCTCTTGAGAAACGTCGCCTCCGAGGAAAACTGATCGAATGTTTTAAAATACTTAATGGTTTCACGAATGTAGACAGATCAACATTGTTTATGATCGATGACACTTTGCGCACGAGGAACAATGGCGTAAAACTCAGATGTAGACAAGTAAATTCAGACTGCACCAAATTTTTCTTCACCAACGTTGTAGTGCGAGAATGGAATAAGCTCCCATCATCAGTGGTCCAGTGTAACACGATTGACTCCTTCAAAAATAAGCTCGACCGTCACTTCCTTCAACTTAATATCAACTAGAGTAGAAATGCAACGTTTTGGAGTCTTCTGATTAATGTAAAATCACTTAGGTTTAAGGACAGACCACCAAGTCTGGACCATGGGGTCTGTGTGGTCTGATTTTCTATGTAAATCTATGTAAATATCTCTCTCTCTCTCTCTCTCTCTCTCTCTCTCTCTCTCTCTCTCCTTACCACTGACAACCCCTCCTTGTTCCTACCCCTTTAATTATGAACGACGGGAATTTAAGCGTTTTACTGCTCTTCGATCCCTCCCTGTCACTGGGGCCGAGGCGTGTGGGCGGCCTCGTGACACAAGATGGAAGGCTCAGACTTGCAGGCCTCTTTGGCGACACATGAGTAGGAGGGGAAGAGGGAGAAGAGAGAAGGTGAATCGTGATCGGATGAAGGGCGGGAAGAGTGGAAGGAAGGATGTTTCACGTTCCCGTACATCTCTGCGAAGTGACATTTATAAGATATCTTCAACAGGATGATTAACATGGATTTTGCTCCCTCGGGCGTTTGTGAGGCGTGAGGCGTGAGTGGGTGAGGAGAAGGGGTGTAAGGAAGAAGAGAGAGGACCCACACACTACTGGGTTATATCACAAATGAATAAAAATCCTTAAAAATATACGACATATCGATAATTGGAAAATAACAATGGGCTTCATTTTGAATGTAGCACACACAAAACTTTCGGGTTAGAAAAATACCCCAAAAAATATATCTGAACATAAGAAAAGGGATATAAATACAAATAAACCTATACCATAGCTACATTCTTAATTGTTTATTATCTATATATTCATCATTACTACGAGGGGCAGATTAACCAGAATTACAGTAACAATATAAGAAATCCAGTAGCAGAGTGGTTAGTATTGCATCTGCTCATTTGACTACTGACCGTGAACGAAGTAAACTGTCATCAGAAGGCAAGGAAGCCGAGAGCCCACTCATGTGGTTTGTAGAAGTAGCAGATGAAACGGACAATTGAATAGTGGCAGAAAGAGCATGATAACAGTAACGTAGCAGGGTGTCAGTGTAGCAAAAGAAAGGATGAAATTGAACAAATTAACCGACTAACCCAAGAAAATTTGAACAAAAAAATAAAACGACAGTATCATGAAATATCCTGACTTATTTACAAAGTTGGACTGCAACAACATGGCAAATTAACATAACGTGAGGCATTATCCCAAACAGTGTCGAGTGAGTCAGCCTCAGCACCACTAATACACAACATGTACAACACAGTGTAGGCTACATGACGCACGAGGCATCAGGCAGAAGTAGAACGGTGAGACGGAGCGAGTCATAGGCAAGTAAAAAGATGAATCTTTTAGACACGGGGAACGAGAACAAACGCTGGATTGTAACCACTCAGAGAGAGAGAGAGAGAGAGAGAGAGAGAGAGAGAGAGAGAGAGAGAGAGAGAGAGAGAGAGAGAGAGAGAGAGAAAGGGATGCAGGAGAGTTTCAGTAAAGGAGAAAAAAATGGAATTGACTTTGTCCCCGCTTGACAGGGCGAGTGTGGCAAGGCAGCAGTGACGCAACGCTGGACAGGGAAACACAGAGACTGCATGATAGTGAGGCGACTTGTCCACTGGTAGGGTCTTGACTCTGGAGCAGTGTTGCCACATGAGTCTACTAGAAATCTACTGCAGGAGGTTCTGAATCGCATCAGATTTAATGAAAATCCGCTAGATTACTGAAATTTATCTTCTATCGCATGGTGAAGGGATTTGAAGAGGATATTTCTCACCATTCAGAGTGTAATGCGATTGCGTATACAAGTTCGATCTTTTAAAGAATGTTCAAACCAATTAAATGTTTCACGTACCATATAGATTTTTTTTTTACAACAAAGAAGACAGCACACACACACACACACACACACACACACACACACACACACACACACACACACACACCGAAGGGTTCTAGAGTTATCAGGAGCTTGGAAGTGTTTCTGATCGTCATTATTGAAGGCATTTTAACCCCTCACAAACAGTTTTCCTCCACCACCCTTCCCGTGCTACGTTCATAACCGACCCGTTCATTCTCCTCCCCTTCACCGCTCTCTTGAATTTCATTTCCATAGCGTTATTTTCATTTTGCATTCATTTCGTTTTCTCTGTACCCTCCGCTTAGTCTTTCCTTTTGTTTCCATCAGCTTCATTCCACTCTAATGCAGCTTCCCTTTTTTTATGCAGTCCTTACTATTTTTTCCGTTCATTCTCTGCCTCTCACCTTCTCATTTCCTACTTTCCTTTCAATTTTTAACTTTCTTTCCTGCCTTCACTTCCCTCCTCCTCTCCTTTTCAGCTTTTATTTACAAGCATTCATTTAATTATTTTCAATCCATTTTCTTCTTTTCTACAGCATTTCATTTTTTCTTCCCCTGCCATTTCAGACTTCCCTTCCATCATCTGCTTCCATTAATCCCTTCACTTTTATTCGCTGTCCTCTATTCGGTCTCTGTAGTCTTTACATATTTTCTTCTCGTGCCTCCTCTAACCTCTACCCATTCAACTTCCCTTAACTTCTTGCCCCTCCCACTATGCCCATCCCTATTTCCCTCCATATCTGTTTATACACTTAACCCCTTTGACTGCGGATTCTACAGAGATGGATAAAAAAGTGTCTGCTACAACTCAGTGAAGAAAAATGTAAAGTCATGCACCGTGGGAGGGGAAATCCAGCATACCAATACCACATGGGAAACACTCCACTATCCACCACAGAGGCAGAGGACTTAGGACTTAATGTTACCACGGTACCAGTGAAGGCCAAATCTGTGCCATCCGCAGCGTACGTGTTAACTTTTCCATTTTCTCCCAAGCCATTATTTACTTCTCTTCCTCTTCTCTCACTCCTTTCCTTCTCTCTTCTCTCTTCTCCCTTCCCGCTTCACTACTTGACGTTCCTTTCCACTCTACCCATTTTCTCCCTCCCTCTCCCCCCTCTAATTGTCTCTTTATCTCTCCTCACCCTTCCCCCTCCTTCACTCCCTTCGTTGGTATGGCCGACGAAGAACTGTCACCGTCATCAGTCTTCACTTGCTTGCTTACGGTTCACATCCTCCCTTGTGAATGCTAAGTTTTCCCGGTCTGTGTTTGTGCGCGCGCAGACACACACACACACACACACACACACACACACACACACACACACACACACACACACACACACACACACACACACATACACACACACTCTCCAGCACGATGATCATGTACTCTACTTGCACCCAGCCACACCCACTTTCGCCACTTTTCCTTTCCTTCTCACTTATATTCCTCCTCCTCCTCCTCCTTTTCTTCCTTCTCCTCCTCCTGCTCCTGCCCCTCATCCTCCTCCCACACCACCTGCCCCCTTTTTTTTAGTTATTCTTTTTCTCATGTTTTCTTGTTTTCTTCTTTTCCTCCTTCTTTTCCTCTTTCTCCTTCTATTTCTCCTCTTCCTGTAGCATCAGAAAAAGTAAGAAGCGGTAACAAGCGGCCCTTTACTCCTTTCTGAGCGGCTCTCTTCACCCGTGGCAGGCGTGCACGTGTGAGGGCGGTACTGGCCAGGTAGTATGTGGCTAGTGTGACTCCGCATCGTGCTGCTTATAATATAGTGTGACAATAACACGCTATTAAGTTTTAGTGGTGCTCGTCGCTGTAATTTAAGGTGATGGGAGTATGCAATTCCCGTCAGGTGAGAATTTTATTGGGTCACCTCACGCTACCTGTGATTTAAGGCCAACGCGAGGGTGTTATTACTCAGGTGTGATATCCAGGTGTGTAGGGAGAAGGAGTTGTGTGTCCTAATAGAGACGCAGGTCTTGCTGGACGACGCTTATTGTGGCTCGCTCACGAGGCGGTAAGTGTATACGTAGCCTCACTCCACTCATGGCCACTTTGTAAAGGTCTGTGTGGTGGCGGCGGCCAGTCACGGGAAGTCTGCTTGCTGCCACCCGACTACACACACACACACACACACACACACACACACACACACACACACACACACACACACACACACATACGCGCGCGTGCGTGCCAGCACCCTCTTCCTTAATAACCTCCACCTCGCCTTCCTGCATATGCACGCTATGCCATACCACCGCGGCCACATCGTGCCACGCCTCCCTTACCCTTCCCTTTCTCTGGCCACCCCACATCCACCCATCTACCACCACTCTGCCTTTTAGGCTTCTCACACAACCGCATCCAACACCTCATCATTCCCACTCTAACAACCTGCTGTATACACACATTTTTACCAACGCGCCACAAAACACCCTCCCGCTAAGAGCAAAACTATTACACCGTGGATCTTCGCTCCCCACTACCACAAACACTGACATCTCAACGCAACTCAACCTTCCTCTACGTAGACACCAGGAACACGAGCTTCTTCCTGCTTCAATAACAACCCTCACTTTTACACCAGCGCCGCCTTGCACCAATAACAACACAGAAGCCTTCCCCCTCCACTACACCAAATCATCTCTCATCCCCAGCGCCCCGCCCCGCCACACGCAAGCCCCCACGGCCCACACAGTGCTCCATCTGCGTCACAATTAGCTGTAGCACCCAATTATCAACAACCTTTGTATTGCCGCGGGCCGCCGTCGTCGCCGTGCTGACTCGGCCACCCGATGCGACCAAGTTACTCTCTAATCAAGATGAATAAATGGAAGGAGAAACACGAACAACAAAAAAAGGGAGTGAATTTCCTCCATCCCGTTCTTTCTTCCTTCGGCAGGTGTGATTATCCTGCTGAATGGAAGGGAGGACGCTGCCGAAGGGGCTTTGTGTCACGCGTAAGCCGCCACGACCGCCACGGCTGTCGCCTTGCCGTAGAGAGCAAACATTGAAGCAGGTACGAATCTTCATTCATACCCCCACCGCTCACTCCTTCCAGGGAGGATGGTGTCATGAGTAAAGGCGTGCTATTGCTGCATGTTTGTCGGAACGATGATTTAACTCGGCTATGCTTAGGGATAGATACTAAAGTGCAACAAGAAAAGGTATTAGAACAAAAAATAACCATTGTTTTATTTTTTGTGTCACAACAAGTGTTGCTATTCCACCATCAATAACATCCAACATGGATGGTAATGAAGATGTGAGGTGGGAAACAGCAATGAAAAGGTATCAAAAGATCATTGCAGGTGATGGTGCGGGTTAGAAAACAACTGCCGGCATAAAGGTATAGCAAATCTAGTTATTGTGGTTATAACGGTGGTGGTAACGACGTGGAGAACATACTACAATTGGTGGTGGAAGACAGCGGTGTTGAAAGAAAACTATTACAGTGGTAGTGGGGATGGCGGTAAAGGGAAAAGTGTGGAGGTTATAGGCCTGAGGGAAACGTGGAGGAGGCGCGAAAGTGAGAGGAAGGGAAAGGAGAGGCATTGCAGAGGTATAGTGAAGGGAAGGGAAGAGAAGGGCGTGGTTTCGTTATAGTGAAGGAAAGGGAAAGAAGGGCGTAAATGTATCGTAGAGAAGGAGAGGGAGGGGAAAAGAGTGACGGTGTTATAGTGGAGGAAAAGGAAGGGACGGGCGTTGCTATGGTAAAGTGGAGGGATGGGGAGGGAAAGGAAAGGCGTGATGGTGGTACGATGGAAGGAAGGGAAGGACGTGATTGTGACATAGTGGAAGGAGCGGAATGACGTGGCCGTAGAATAGTGTGTGGAAGGGAAGGGAAGGGAAGGGCATGAAAGTGGTAATAGTGAAGGGGAAAGGGCGGACTTAGTGGTAGTGAAGTGTGTACGAGAAAGGCGTATCCGTAGTTTAATTGAGGGAAAGTCTCGTTATGAGCTGGATACCTTGTGGCAATATATAAAAGTGGTGGAAAGATGGACAAAGGAAACAGACGGAGTATAAGACTGGCACACACACACACACACACACACACACACACACACACACACACACACACACACACACACACACACACACACACACACACAGGAACTGGGGTAGCAACAGGTGTAGAGAGGAGTATAACGGCATCCTACCATTCCTCCGGCTCCCTCCCCACTACCTTACCTCCAGCTACTCCCTTTTCTCCCTTCTCCCCCTCCCGCACCTCTGTACACCTGAGTCCGCCTTCCCCTCCTTCATCCCAGGTGAGAGAGGGGAAAGGTTAGGAGAGGGGGATGTGGACTGTTGCCATAGAAACGTGGAGACGAGTCCACCGGAAGGGGGGAGAGGGAGGAGAGAGAAGGGGAGATGAGAGGAAAACACCTTTGACACGAGAAGGAGAGAACAAAACGTTATGTTGAATGCTTACTTGTAAAAGACATGAGCGAGCGAGCGAGAGAGAGAGAGAGAGAGAGAGAGAGAGAGAGAGAGAGAGAGAGAGACAGACAGACAGAAAAAAAGACTGACACACGGACAGAAGACAAAAAGTTTCTCTCTCTCTCTCTCTCTCTCTCTCTCTCTCTCTTTTTTCACACACACACACACACACACACACACACACACACTAATCAAAAACCATTAGCAGCCATTGTTCTCAGATAGACAGGTACGCACCCCTTTTCACATCAGACACAAAAGCAGACAAATATAAGAGGTTGCAAGTTTCCCTTCTCCTCCTCTCCTCCCCCTATGACCTTTTTAACCCCTATGATGCCAGCTACAGCTCCCAACACTTCAACAACCCTCCCCCTACCTCTATTACTTCCCCTTCTCCGAGCCCGGTACCTCACACGTCCCGCACTCGTGAAAAAGTCAGTCATTTTATATTTTTTTCGCTCAACAGTGAGAGATGATGAAAGAGGCGAAGAATAGGATGAAGGAGGGGTGGGGCTGGGTGGGTGGCTGGGACTTAATTAGTGAGTGGGGGAGTGAGGTGGTGGTGGTGGAAAGGGGATGAGGGACGCAACACACACACACACACACACACACACACACACACACACACACACACACACACACACACGCAAAGCCTCGGAGCTCCCGCCTGGGGGGGGGACCACTAATTCCCCCAAGGTGGACTCCCCTTCTGGCTGCCGACTTGAGAGTTGTCTTGATAACTCCTCGAACCTCATTCTAATCAATTTTTGCGACATTCTCGGTCTTCGTTCTAATTTTCATTCTGTGGAACACCATCTCTCCTCCTCTAAACCTCACCTTCTCTTCCTCACCGAAACACAGGTTTCTGAGGCTACTGACAGCAATCTCTACTCTGTTCCCTCCTACTATCTCTCTCCTAAATTTCAATCCAAAGCTGGATGTTGCGTCTACGTACGCAACGACATCACTTGCTCTCGTGCCCACGACCTTGACTCTTCAGAATTTTCCACCATCTGGCTAAGACTTTATTTTCATTCTATTACTAAATACATCTGTGCTGTCTATCTCTCACCTAACTCTACTAACTATGTAAAATTCTTTGACTACTTGAACTTTAAAGTAGAGCACATCTTGACCCATTCTCCCCTCGCTGAAATCTCCATTTTGGGAGATTTCAATGTTCACCACCAGCTTTACCTTTCGTCCTCTTTCACTGACCAGCCTGGTGAACAAACCAACAACTTTGCTATCCTCAATGATCTAGAGCGGCTGGTTCAGCACCCTACACGTATTCCCGACCGTCTTGAAGACACGCCCAACATACTAGACCTCTTCCTTACCTCTAACCCTTCTACTTATTCTATCAAACTGTTCTTTCCGTTGGGCTCCTCCGATCACAACCTTATTTCTGTATCCTGTCCTATCCCTCCTGTGCATCCTCTGGATCCACTAAAGAGGCGATGCTCTGGCATTTTGCTTCAGATCGTTGGGACGACCTGAGGATGTACTTTTCTGATTTCCCGTGGAATGATTACTGCTTCCAGGAGAGAGACCCCTCTGTGTGTGCCAAGCGCATCACAGAGGTGATTGTCTCTGGAATGGAGGCATACATTCCACGTACTTTCTCTACTCCTCATGCTAAAAAGTCTTGGTTTAATCACGCTTGTTCTCGTGCTGTTAAAGGTAGAGAGCCAGCTCACAAAAGGTACCAGAGCCTTCGAACTCCCGCTATAACCATGATCTTTACATTTCCGCCCGAAATCGTGACAAATCTATTCTTCGACTTACCAAAAGCTCTTTCATCCATAGTAAATGTCAAAACCTTGCTTTCTCTAATACTTCCAGAGACGTCTGGCACCTAGCCAAAAAATATCTCCTCCAACTTCACTAGTCATCTCCTCTGACTCCTTTATGCCTGTTATTAAGATTCTTAAGAATGATGTTTTCTATGCCCTCTCTGGCTTCAACTTTCAGAAGGCTTATGGACCTGATGGAGTGCCTCCTATTGTCCTTAAAAACTGTGCCTCCGTGCTGTCACACTGCCTGGTCAAACTTTTTCGCCTCTGCCTGTCAACATCTACCTTTCCTTCCTGCTGGAAGTACGCCTTCATACAGCCTGTGCCTAAAAAGGGTGACCGTTCCAATCCCTCAAACTACCGCCCTATAGCTTTACTTTCCTGTCTATCTAAAGTTTTTTAATCAATCCTTAACCGGAAGATTCAGAAGCACCTTTCCACTTCTGACCTTCTATCTGATCGCCAGTATGGGTTCCGCAAGGGGCATTCTACTTGCGATCTTCTTACTCTCTTAACTGACTCTTGGCCATCCTCTATTAGCCGATTCGGTGAAACTTTCTCAGTTGCGCTAGACATATCGAAAGCTTTCGATAGAGGCTGGCACAAGTCTTTACATTCTAAACTGCCCTCTTTCGGATTCTATTCCTCTCTCTGTTCCTTTATCTCCAGTTTCCTTTCCGGCCGTTCTATCTCTGCGGTGGTAGATGGTCACTCTTCTTCCCCTAAACCAATCAACAGTGGTGTTCCACAGGGCTCTGTCCTATCACCCACTCTCTTCCTGTTATTCATCAATGATCTTTCCATAACAAACTGTCCTATCCACTCATACGCTGACGACTCCACTCTGCATTATTCAACTTCTTTCAACAGAAGACCCGCTCAACAGGAAATACATGACTCCAGACTGGAGGTTGCAGAACGCTTAACCTCAGACCTTGCTATCATTTTCGATTGGGGTAAAAGGAACCTTGTGTCCTTCAATCCCTCAAAAACCCAATTTTTCCGTCTATCAACTCGACACAATCTTCCAAACACCTATTCCCTATTCTTCAACAACACTCAGCTGTCACCTTCTTCAACACTAAACATCCTCAGTCTATCCTTTACTCGAAATCTTAACTGGAAACTTCATATCTCCTCTCGCACTAAATCAGCTTCCTCGAGGTTGGGCGTTCTGTATCGTGTCCGCCAGTTCTTCTCCCCCGCACAGATGCTTTCCATATACAGGGGCCTTGTCCGCCCTCATATGGAGTATGCATCTCACGTGTGGGGGGGCTCCACTCACACAGCTCTGTTGGACAGAGTGGAGTCTAAGGCTTCTCGTCTCATCAACTCTCCTCCTCTTACTGATAGTCTTCTACCTCTTAAATTCCGCCGCCATGTTGCCTCTCTTTCTATCTTCTATCTTTCTATCTTCTCTTTCTATCTATCGATATTTTCATGCTGACTGCTTTTCTGAACTTGCTAACTGCATGCCTCCCCCCCCTCCCGCGGCCTCGCCACACACGACTTTCTACTCAAGCTCATCCCTTTACTGTTCAAATCCCTTACGCACGAGTTAACCAGCATGTTCACTCTTTCATCCCTTACGCTGGTAAACTCTGGAACAATCTTTCTTCATCTGTATTTCCTGCTGCCTACGACTTGAACTCTTTCAAGAGGAGGGTATCAGGACACCTCTCCTCCCGAAATTGACCTATCTTTCGGCCACTCCCCTTGACTCTTGTTGGGGCAGCAAGTAGCGGGCTTTTTTTTTTCATTATTGTTTCCTCTACTGTAAAAAAAAAAAAGTATATCAATCAACGAGAGAGAGAGAGAGAGAGAGAGAGAGAGAGAGCGTTTTGTGTGTGTGTGGATGTGTGTGGATGTGTGTGTGTGTGTGTGTGTGTGTGTGTACGGATAAAAGGAAAAACATGAGTCTTTAATGTACAGAAAATGGGAGTTCCTGCAGGTAGGGGGGAGGGGCACTAAACAGAAATTCGATTATGCCTAACGAAGTTAAAAAGCACAACAAACACAAAAGAGGGTAGCGCTTTCTCTCTCTCTCTCTCTCTCTCTCTCTCTCTCTCTCTCTCTCTCTCTCGCTCTCTCTCTCTCTCTCTCTCTCTCTCTCTCTCTCTCTCTCTCTCTCTCTCTCTCTCTCTCTCTCTCTCTCTCTCTCTCTCTCTCTCTCTCTCTCTCTCTCTCTCTCTCTCTCTCTCTCTCTCTCTCTCTCTCTCTCTCTCTCTCTCTCTCTCTCTCTCTCTCTCTCTCTCTCTCTCTCTCTCTCTCTCTCTCTCTCTCTCCTTTCCCTGCTTTCCTTCAGTCTCTCCTCCTTCTCCTCCTCCATCCTGATACTGTTTCCCTTCCTTTCCTCGTCTTATTCGTATTCCTCCTTTCCTCCTTCCTCTCCTCCCTCATTCGTTCTCGCAACCCTACTTATCTTGCCTTCCTCCATATTTACTGCTGTCTGCTCTCTCTCTCTCTCTCTCTCTCTCTCTCTCTCTCTCTCTCTCTCTCTCTCTCTCTCTCTCTCTCTCTCTCTCTCTGTCTATCTATCTATCTTTGTACATCATTTTCTTACATATTTATCTTTAATTTTTCTTTAGTTTCATATTGTTCGTCTCGTAATATTTATTCAGTAACTAATTAGAATTTTAAACATAAATATTACTCTCTTAATTACATCTCGACTTTATATCATTTTATCATTTACCCGCAAAGTTTCAATTTTCCTTATTTATCCTCCATTTTCATCACCCTCTTCTTTTTAATCTATTTTTTCCTCCCCTGCGATCACCCTTCCTCCCCTTATTACCTCCATTTCTCCATCCCTTCTTCTATGGTCCCTTCCTCCCCCTCTCCTTCCCTCTCCAACCTCTCAACAGTCTCGTAAATTGGAGAATGTAGCTCTTTATCTGATGTCTGATGCCAACGCGTGATTTATGTATACATTTCATTACAGATAATGTGAATATACTTTGTGAGTGTGTGTGTGTGTGTGTGTGGTATAAATAGTTGGATAGGTGGGATTTTATTTTGTCAATCTGTAATACGATGGGGATGTCGAGCAAGCAATGAAACTTTCCACATAAGTAACGAGATAACACAATACTTATCATAAAAAAGTAAGGCCAATAGTAACCTTTCCTAACCATGAAAATAAAATAAAAAGTCAGCTAAACAGTTCCAATAAAAAAAAAGTTACTGTGACATGGACATGAATTCATGGACTCGTGAGCTCGCGAATACAAGCTCTTTGGTATCACTCCTTTCTATGCACGAACACAGATACACACAGGAAGAGTAAGCAAAAAAGAGAGAGAGAGAGAGAGAGAGAGAGAGAGAGAGAGAGAGAGAGAGATAGAGAGAGAGAGAGAGAGAGAGAGAGAGAGAGAGAGAGAGAGAGAGAGAGAGAGAGAGAGAGAGAGAGAGAGAGAGAGAGAGAGAGAGAGAGAGAGAGAGAGAGAGAGAGAGAGAGAGAGAGAGAGAGAGAGAGAGAGAGAGAGAGAGAGAGAGTAGGGTCCCTCGACACGTTAAAAGCGATGCTAACTCACTTAAGCACCCTCACTCCCCTTACTTCCTCATGTTTACAAACCCGCCCCTCCCAGCCCCGCCCTGCCCCGCCCCGCCCACTCCATCCAGCCCACCGGTACAACTCCTCCCCCCACTCGGCCACCATCACATTAAAATTATTACTCAATATTAGCCCGTCTCAGTTTCAGGGTCGGCAATCTTAGAGAGTGATGGAAATTACTTGTGAGGTGGAGGTGGTGGTTTTTTGTGGTGGTGGTGGCGGTGGTGATAGTTGGGAGTTGCAGTTGTGGTTGAGATGGTGGTGATATTGTTGATGGTTGTAGTTGTAGAAGTAGAAGTAGTACTAGCAGTGGCAGTAAAAGTTGTAGTAGCCCTGAGAAGCTGGCTGATAAGGAGAACCAAAACTCCATCAGCCTTACCGTATCCCTCACCAACAGGATCATCGCTCAGTAGGCAGAGGGCGAAATAGACCAAAGTGAAATTAGAGAAATTAAAAGAAGAATCTCAGAAGAAAGACACCAGGCCCAAAAGGATGAACTGGATCGTCTAACACACTACCTGTCCATAGAAATGTGTAGAAAAATCCACACAGCACAGGAGGCAGGCGCCTCTAACTGGCTAACGTCGCTACCAATCAGAGCAAAAGGCTTCAGCCTCAACAAACAAGAATTTGTCGACGCCGTTGCTCTGAGATATGGCTGGCCGACTGAGGGGCTGCCTACTCTCTGTGCTTGTGGAGCACCGAATGATATAACTCACACCATGACATGCAAGAAGGGAGGCTTCGTCTGTATCCGACACGATGATGTGAGGGATCTGACAGCCAGCACGCTCGGGGAAGTATGCCAAGACGTCACTACCGAGCCAGCACTGCTCCCCCTGAACGGCGAACACCATAGATACAGGATGGCCTGCACATGAGGCACGGGTTGATGGAAGTGCCCGCGGATTCTGGGCGCGCGGACAGAGGGCATTCATGGACGTCCGCATTTTCAACCCGATGGCTGCCTGTTACCGTGAGCTGCCCCTGGAAGCCGCCCACCACGGAAACGAGCAGGAGAAGACAAGGGCATACGGTGAAAGAATCCAGCATGTGGATCAGGGCAGCTTCAACCCCCTCGTCTTCACCACATCCGGCGGGATGGGTCCCAGGGCCCGATGCTTCTATGCATGACTCGCGGAACTGATCTCAGAAAAGAAGCATCAGCCAAGGAGCCACATTGTCGCCTGGATGAGGTGTCGCCTCTCGTTCTCCCTGCTCAGGTCGGCCATCCTAAGTCTCAGGGGCACCAGACACTCTGGCCCAAAAGCTACCAACATCTCCAATATGGACTATGAGGCCACAGTGGTGGAGAGCAGGGGCGTAGCCAGTGGGAGGGGGGGGGGGGGGTACAGGGGGCCCGGGCCCCCCCCTTTAGAAACTCCTTTTTTGTGGGTTTGTTGGAAGTTCTCGAGAACGACATGCCGTGCATGGCTGTGACCGCCCAAATAGTGTAGATCAGCGGTTCTTAACCTGGGGGTCGTTTGGGGTTTCTCGAGGGGTCGCGGAGGGTTTGGGAGAAAATAATTTATTTCATGTATGTGTAGCGGCCAGCTGCTGAAAACATCAACCACAATCAGTCGGTCAGTCAGATCATAGTTACGGGGGGGGGGGGGGGGCTGTATGTGCTCCGCTCCTGGCTGTGACTCCCAAGGCGCAGCAGTAGCACCAAGGTTTTGAGTCATGAAAGTATGAGGCCAAGCAAAGTGAAGGTTCATTTTGAGTCTTACCATAGCCAACTGGTGGACAAAAGCTTGGACTACTTCAAGCGAAAAGAAGCTGCTCTGCAGGCCAGTCGCATCGATTCCACTGGTCAGTTCGCTCGTCAGAACAAAGCAGCGCGCTGGAGGCTTCATACAGAATTGCTCTAAAAAATCGCGCAGACCAAGAAGCCTCATACCATTGGTGAAAATCTGATTAAGCCTTGCATTCTGGAAACAACGAAGGTGATTCATGTTGAACAGCAGGCACACAAGTTGAGGGCAATTTCCCCTTTAAATGATACAGTCAAAAGTAGGATCTCGGACATGAGTGAAGATATTCTCCTGCAAGTGGTGAGTGCTGTGAAGAGTAGTCCTGTTTATTCCTTGCAGCTGAATGAGTCGACAGATGTTGCCTCATGTTCCCACCTTATTGTTTATGTTCGCTACCTTGACAAGGGAGGTATGAAGGATGAGTACTTGTACTCTGAGCCAGTGGCCACAACAACTCGTGGAGAAGATATTTTCAAAATCCTAGAAGCCTTTCTCCTTATTAAACATGGGCTGAGTGGGAAGCATTTGTCGGACTGTGTACAGATGGGGCTCCTCCCATGATTCGTGAAGAATGTCGCTCCGCATGTCTCCTTCACTCATTGCATGATTCATCTTTATGCTTTGGCGATGAAGACTATCCCACCTGAACTTCAAAAAGTGCTCACAGATGTTGTGAAGATTGTGAACCATATCCGAGGGAGCGCAACAACTTCAAGGATTTTTAAAGTGCTTTGTGAAGAAATGGGCTCTGACTTCTCTGTTCTCCTGTTTCACACGGAGGTACGTTGGCTCTCACGTGGCAAAGTTCTGAATCGCGTGCTGCAACTTCGAGAGGAAATAACGATGTTGTTGCAAGAAGGTCGTACCTCGAAAGAAAATCTTCTTCATGAAATGATGCAAGATGACTGTTTCGTAACAAAGGTAACTTGGCTGATTTCTTCTCTGAAGTGAATTCCCAGAATATTTCACTCCAAGGAAACCTTGCAATGCTGCACACAGTTCGTGACAAAGTGGCACTATTCAAGTGTAAGATTCAACTTTACGTGAAGAGTTCAGGACAGTGACACAACTTTCTTCCCTGATATGAAAACTATCCTAGATTCTATGGCAGAAGCTGAATGCAGTTTCCGTGAGGAGATCTCAGCTCATCTTCTGGCAGTGAATGACGCCATCGAATGTTGCTTTCCAGGACTGGATGACCGCTGTACTGATGCGTGGATCTCCAGAACCTTCTCAGTGAAGGACAGTGCCATCTGTGATATTGATGTTGCTGCGAAGGTAGAATTTCTTCAAATTCGTGAGGATACTCAATTGAAAGTCGATTTTTCTGAACAACAGCTTCCGACATTTTGGGCAACACTGAATGACGACGATCCTCTTCTTTCGGTGCGTGCACTGACCATACTGGACCTATCGCTGCGAGGCTGGATTCTCATCAATGATGGCACTGAAAACGAAGGCACGCAGTAGACTTATGACTGACAGTGACATGAGGTGTTGCCTGTTGAGCACTGCTCCTCGCTTCGATGTAATTATGGCTGCAAAACAATGACGTCAATCCTCCACTGATTGAATAAGTCGGTTTTATTTTATGTGCATTAGCTCCATGGATTTTGAAATAGCACTTGTAGGGGATCCGTGGCGTTTTTCAAGGTCTTTTATTGGTAATATTTTCTATGAATCAAGATCTTCATATAATTTTGTTTTATCTTACCTTTACACAAAGGTATAGGGGTCACGGCAATACCCTGGAGAGTCTCAGGGGGTCATACGATGAAAAAGGTTAAAAACCACTGGTGTAAATCCTTATCAGTATTGAGACAGACTGGTAAAGACTGTGCCCCCTAACTAAAATCCTGGCTACGCCCCTGGTGGAGAGTGACATTAGGGTGGATCGGGAGTGACATGAGTAGGGAAGGAAAGGGAGATCTAGACGCAATAGATGATAAGGTGTTATGTATAGATTTAGTGCTAAGTAGTATTAGTGATATGGTTGGATGCCACAGTCATTAGCGAACAGAGTTGGGGCTAATGACCTCCAAGCTATGGAGCCCTCCATGATTATGTGTCGGGAAAATTAACATTGGTTTAGGTATCTATTATTATTATTATGTAGTAGTAGTAGTAGTTGTAGCGACGGTGGTTAGTAGCCGTATCAACCACTGGCTCTGTTGGCTTAAGAACAATATGAATAATAATGTTTGTAATACTAAATAATGTTGGTTGTCGGCCATAGACATTGGCGAGGCTAGAGCCAATGATTTGCTTTGTGAAATTAAGAATATGAGAAAACAAAATAGTAGTAGTAGTAGTAGAAGTTGTTACAATATTTGCCGCAGTAGTAATAGTAGCAGGAGGGCGGCGATGGGTGAGTGGTCAGCGTTCAGGCGCGGCGTTCGCGTCCCTCCCGTCCCGCTGGGCTATAGATTCTCTCTCTAAAAGAAGATCAAAGATGTGCTCAGGGGGGCAGAAGGAGCCAGGCAAGATGGCGTCTCTATAAGCGCTTGTCAACAGATACCACCACCAGGCTCCTACCAGCTCCACAGACGGAGCTAAAAAAGAATGGTAGTAGTAATAGTAGAAGCAGTATAAGTAGCTGTAGTAGTAGCAGTAGTAATATTTGTACCTCCGTGTGTCTGTTTGTGTTAGAGGGTTGGGAAAGTGGTGGTGCTGGAGGGAGGGGTGCTGTAAGAGGTCACAGTAATTGGTTCCTTCACTGAGCTGGACCTGCCATCTGGTGGCCCTGCTGGAGCCTCTGCCAGAGTCAAACCTGCGGCGTGCTGGGGTCCAGCGAGGCTTAATTGACATTTTTCTGTACCAAACTAGCAAAACATCAGTTGTAATGGTCACTATCATGTTTACACCAAAAAATCTGAGTGCTGTACATTATTCATGTCGTTGTAATGAACACTGTTGGCAAAATAAGAGCATTCATCGATATATCCTACAACACTCCATCCCGTGGTTAATAGGAATGCATCAGTGCGGCCTCTTGGGTAAATATTTCCGTCATGCAAGAAAAGAGAAGTCAAACAAGTCTGGCATGGTGTCATGCTCTCAAAATCTTATAGTAGTGGTGGAAGGTAGTGTTGAAAATTTTGCCACTCAACATTCCTCCGGCTGGCACGCCGCTGCCTCAACACGATGCATTCCTCTGTCCCTCCAATCAGAGCGCGGGAGGTTGTTTACACTGCTGCTAAACATATCGTACGCTGCCGGCAGCAAGTATTATACTTATTTCATATTTCTAATTTAAATCATAATACATACATCTTTAGCATCTTATAATATTACATTCACTATATGGAACTTTAAAGGAACAACATAGAGCATGTGACGATTGTTTATGTGGGAAAAAATATATTTAAATTTCCTATTTCTTGCATTTCCCCGTTTCTTAAATACTACTAGTAAGTCAAGTGTCTCTATACCGTAGCTATGAGAAAAATATGTGATTTCTAAATAATAGCAAAAAACTAGTAAGAAAAATTATTTGGACGTACGCCGCATGCATATTTATTTTGGTAGTTCCACCAGGGCCACCAGATGGCAGGTAGAGCTCAGTGAAGGACCCAATTCAATGGCACACACACACACACACACACACACACACACACACACACACACACACACACACACATAGGGAGATTCAAGGTGTAGTGATTAATACGCTTGACTCACAACCAAGAGGTCTCGGGTTCGATTCCCAGGCGGAGTGAAAACGGATGGGCAGTCTCCATTAATCATTACCTACTGCCTATCCAGAAGTGAATGGGTACCGGGTGTCAGTCGGCGGTTACGTACCGTCTATCAGGTGTGTGTGAGTGTGAACTGAGGTTCAAGTCGTACCCAAAAATCTTTCACTGGAGTTCCTAGATCATTCGGGAAGGATACTGGCTCATGACCGCGCCAGGCGTGTGATCAGACCAAGGTGAAGGATACATAGGCTACTCTGGTAAAAATTATTATGCCTCATGGTTATCTGTTGCGTGTTTCGTGTCTATTGCTGGGATATTTAGTGATACAATTTTCAAAACCGTGACAGAAACACCTAATATTTTTCATGCCTTCTCATGCCCGTTCGTTTTATCATTATTCTTTTTCATATCGTCAACGTTGCGTTCAACATCATCATCATCATCATATTGTCATCCAATTTCGTGGATTCATAGGTGGTTGATAATGAGTGGGAGGGCTAATCCCTAATGAATAAGCAAAAGACCCGTTCACACGCCGTTCACACGCCGTTCTCTCCCTTGGTTAACTCCCTCCCCTCTGCGCCAGTCTCGTGTTACCGGCTACAGTTTCAGTGCTCTGTGACCTTATTCTGGAAAAAATATGAGGCAAAATCCTCGACTGCAGCCTTCCTGTGGTCTATGATTAGAAGCTGACGAGGCTGTTCACGCCACGCAGATGAGGGGCGGTGGTATACACACCCAATTACTGACGCTAAAGTTTTATTCATTTCAGTAATTTACCGGTACGTTTATTGGGGGAAAATTCGTGAAAAGGAGATTTTTAACCATTTTCATTCATACCCCACCTCAAAAAAAAGAATATATATATATATATATATATATATATATATATATATATAT
Organism: Eriocheir sinensis; assembly: GCF_024679095.1. NCBI lineage: Eukaryota > Metazoa > Arthropoda > Malacostraca > Decapoda > Varunidae > Eriocheir > Eriocheir sinensis. The sequence continues at coordinate 14,015,662 of NC_066539.1, read as the reverse complement.
ATATATATATATATATATATATATATATATATATATATATATCTATCTCTCTATCTATCTCTCTATCTATCTGTCTGTCTGTCTGTCTGTCTGTCTATCTAACTATCTATCTATCTATCTATCTATCGATCTATCTATCTATGTATTTATCTATCTATCTATGTATATATATATATAGATATATATATCTAGATATATATATATATATATATATATATATATATATATATATATATCATGTGTGTGTGTGTGTGTGTGTGTGTGTGTGTGTGTGTGTGTGATTTTACAGAAAAGGAGACAGTTCAAGAGCGTGAAAAAATAAAAACAATAATGAAAAAAAAGCCCGCTACTTACTGCTCCCGAATAAAGTACATAGGAGTGGCCAAAAAGAGAGGTCAATTTCGGGAGGAGAGGTGTTCTGATACTCTCCTCTTGAAAGAGGAAGATTGTTCCAGCGTTTACCAGCGTGAGGGATGAAAAAATGAAGATAGCTGGTTATCTCGTGCATAAAGGGTTTGGACAGTATAGGGATGAGCTTGATTAGAAAGTCGTGTGAGGCGAGGCCGCGGGAGGGGGGGGAGGCATGCAGTTAGCAAGTTCAGAAGAGCGGTTAGCGTGAATATATCGATAGAAGATAGAAAGAGAGGCAACATTGCGACGGAATTTAAGAGGTAGAAGACTATCAGTAAGAGGAGGAGAGCTGATGAGACGAAGAGCCTTAGACTCCACTCTGTCCAATAGAGCTGTGTGAGTGGAGCCCCCCCACACATGAGATGCATACTCCATACAAGGACGGACAATGCCCCTGTATATGGATAGCAATTGTGCGGGGGAGAAGAACTGGTAGAGATGATACAGAACGCCCAACCTCGAGGAAGCTGATTTAGTAAAAGAGGAGATGTAAAGTTTCCAGGTAAGACTGTTGTGTTGACGCCGCGCTCCAACAACAACAAACACCACGCCAGCATCTCTCCAGCCACTTTACCAAGAATCGGAAGAATATTGAGGTTTTAGAAGATTGTGCTGCTGCATTGCACATAATGAAGCATGTGCTACGACTGCAGAAACGCTTGAAGAGGAAGTGTTCTCCATCTCAATAGTTTGTTTACCTCGCGCCAGGCACAGACTCCGCCCAGCATACCATCACAGTCAGTTGAGTGTTATAAAAAAACTTTACACAGTGGACAAATAAATCACAAACACATACTTGCACATGTAGCTACGTCGGTTTTTTTAAGTTTTCAGTTGATAATTTGAGCAAATGTGTACGATGTTTGATTTTCAATTTACATTTACAGCTTATAGCACGAATGTCATTTGACCCCGATTTCTCCCAACCAACCAACCAACCAACCGTTGTCCATCCTTCCCGATCAGCCAAATCTTGTTGGTGGTTGTTCATTTTGCTCAACCGCCAACAAAAACGAGCAACATGTTGGGAGAAATTTGTCCTGTGTGACGCCGCCTTTAGGCCACTCGGCGGTGAATGAAAAATCGGGGATTCGAATCAACGTTGTCCAGGTCGTGATGAATGCGGAGCCCGCACGCTAACCACTCAGCCACCACCTACCCTGTTGCAACTACTACTACTACTACTACTACTTCTACTACAACTACTACTACTACTACTACTACTACTACTACTACTACTACTACCACCACTACTACTACTACTAATAATAATAATAAAAATTATACTACTACTTCTGCAACTCTTACTGCTCATTATTTTTACTACTACTACTACTACTACTACTACTACTACTACTACTACTGCTAAAATTACTACTACTGTTACTACTACTACTACTACTACTACTACTACTGCTGCTGCTGCTGCTGCTGCTACTACTACTACTACTACTACTACTACTACTACATACGTTGCTGCTACTAGTATTACACCAGATCTCCAACATCAGATGTAACAGGAACACTACAACGTATCAACGGGAACAAAAGACTGCCAACACGAGTTATCTCCATCGAAACCGTTTCTGAAATCTGAGACGGTACTTCCCATTTCCTCCTCTTCCTCCTCCTCTCCCTCCTCATTGTTTTTTCTCTCCTAATACGAAGCCGACTACTTTTAACTTTCTTCGTCCTCCTCATCGTCCTTTTTCTCCTCCTCTTTCTCTTGCTCGTCGTCCTCCTTCTCTAGAATACACGACTTTTCAATTTATTCTCCCCTTTCGTTTGGTGGCTTTATTTGTTTCCGTCTTCCAGGATTCTCTCTCTCTCTCTCTCTCTCTCTCTCTCTCTCTCTCTCTCTCTCTCTCTCTCTCTCTCTCTCTCTCTCTCTCTCTCTCTCTCTCTCTCTCTCTCTCTCTCTCTCTCTCTCTCTCTCTCTCACACACACACACACACACACACACACACACACTGCTCCGGTAGCGCAATCGGTTAGAGGGCCGCACTGCAAGGCTTCACGGCCAAACAGGCGGCGGTTCGAGCCCCACTCAGACCGGATTCTTTCCGTTGACTAGGAGTGGTTAATGTCCCCCCTTAAGCAAGGTCCTGGCAGTACCCAGAGATCGACAAAATGAGCACTTTCTCCCGTCATAAGGCTACCTACTGGCGAAAGCGAGTCCAACTCGTGATCAGGACGTGATGAATTACACACACACACACACACTCACACACTTCTTGTCTTCCCTGTCTTTCTCAATTCCAGTCATCGTTCCCTTTTCCACTCTGCTTTGCTCATCCTTTACCCTCCTCCTCCTCCTCCTCCTCCGCTTCCTCCTCCTCCTTCTCCTCCTCCTCTTCCATTACAGCGCAGGAAGTCGATCGAGCAAACATTACTCCATTACTCCCGGCCACATTAAACTCCATTGCTCGCAGGCTGAAAACGGGAACGATGAGTTAATAGAAAAGGAAGAAGAAGAAGAAGAAGAAGAAAGAAGGAAAGAAAGAAAGAAAGAAAGAAAGAGAGAGAGAGAGTCAGTGTATGTGTGTGTGTGTGTGTTATTTGCATGATGTGATCTGTACGTATTTTCATAATCTGTATGCATGACCCTTTGTGAATGACGTCAAATCTTTTAACTTATCTTCTCTCTTCTCTGGTCCCTTCCTTCTTTATCTCGGTTATTTTTCTTCCCCTCGTTCATTCATTCGCCTTTTTGTTCGTTTCTCGTCATCTTCCTTAACTAATCCCTTTTACTTCTTATTCCTTATGCACACGTTTTTTCTTTAATAATCTTTTGTTTCCGATGTTTCTTTGATATATTTCTACTCTTTTATTACGAACAGTGAATGCGTGTGTGTGTAATTCACCCACGGCCTGATCACGAGCTGGACTCATCGCAAGGCTCACTATTGTCGATCACAGGGTACTGCCGGGACCTTCACACACCCCACATCCCGTGCCACTTGCTCAAGGGGGGACAGTAACTTCTCTTTGTCAGTGGAAAAATCCCGGCCTGAGCGGGACTCGAACCTCCGCCTGCCAAGCCGTGAAACCTGGCAGCGCAAAGCTTTATCACTGAGTTACCGGAGTGGTGTGTGTGTGTGTGTGTGTGTGTGTGTGTGTGTGTGTGTGTGTGTGTGTGTGTGTGTGTGTGTGTGTGTGTGTGTGCTATTCTGTTTTACATCTTTTTTTTCTCTTTATAATTTACTTATGTTTTCAGTCAATTGATGTTCATCAGCAACAGGGTCAGGCATTTAGTCAATGCCTTCATAAAGCAATTTACCTTTTTTTTTCACTTATGTTGTCAATCACAATTAACGATTAAGTTTTTCTGTCAACTAATCAGCAAGGTTTTCGTTTTCTCTTTTATTCCATATTTTTCTTGATCTTTTATCTCTCTGTCGTTTATTCACTGTTGAATTTTAATTCAGGAAGTAAGAAAAAATAAGAAAATGGCGTTGAAAAGTTGGACACCGATTTCTGGAAAGATTTTTTTTATAAATATTGGCTTGTAGACTCTGGTTTATGGCAATCATGAATTCTCTCTCTCTCTCTCTCTCTCTCTCTCTCTCTCTCTCTCTCTCTCTCTCTCTCTCTCTCTCTCTCTCTCTCTCTCTCTCTCTCTCTCTCTCTCTCTCTCTCTCTCTCTCTCTCTCTCTCTCTCTCTCTCTCTCTCTCTCTCTCTCTCTCTCTCTCTCTCATAGGCTTCAACAGCTGGGTAAACAGGCTGCCTCCCTTCCCATCCCCCATCACCCTCACTACCACCCAACTACCACCACTACCACCACCACCAGGCCCATCACCACCATCACCACCACGGCCGCCAACACACGGCAGCATATATTCGTGTCCCTCTGTGTGTGCCGGAGAAATATTTGAGCGCCGAGACACACGTCGCTCGCAGATTGGAGACGGATGAAGTCGACTTTGGGGTTTGTTTCTGTGTCTCGGAAGCCGATTGGTGAGAGGCGGCTGAGAGGTTTTATTGTGATGACTCAGTGGGTGTTTTCTCTCTCTCTCTCTCTCTCTCTCTCTCTCTCTCTCTCTCTCTCTCTCTCTCTCTCTCTCTCTCTCTCTCTCTCTCTCTCTCTCTCTCTCTCTCTCTCTCTCTCTCTCTCTCTCTCTCTCTCTCTCTTCCCTCCTATTCATTGTCATCCTCCTCCTCATCAATTGCACAATCATCAATATCATCATCACTATGGCCATAAGACATTTACGAAACAGATGGTGACTGTGATGAAGATTCTTACTCTAACATCTTTCGTTAGTAGTAGTAGTAATAATAGTAATAGTAGTAGTAGTAGTAGTAGTAGTAGTAGTAGTAGTAGTAGTAGTAGTAGTAGTTGTTGTTCTTCTTGATGTTGCTGTTGATATTGCTCCTGTTGCAAAAATAATAGAAGCAACATAATATGAGTGCTCTCAGTGTGCCAATTGCTCTTCAGGGCATTTGTGAACTGCGTTATACTTGTAATGACGAGAGTAAAACAGACGTGCCACAGGGGAAGAGACCTTAGGTAATATCAGGCAGGCAGGAGGGACAAGATGAGGCAGGTAGTGGAAAGAAGGAAAGACTGAGTGGTATGACAAGGTCTGGTACATATGGGAAAATGTCTTCCCGCCATATCTTTTGCGCTTGTGACTTCATTAAAGTTGATAAGGAGAGAGAGAGTAAGGTGATAAATAGCGTCAAAGTGGTAGTGAAGAGAGAGGTACGTGCGGAGAAGTGCATGCAGGGGAGGAAGGACAAGGGGAGGACAAAGGATAATCTCTCTCTCTCTCTCTCTCTCTCTCTCTCTCTCTCTCTCTCTCTCTCTCTCTCTCTCTCTCTCTCTCTCTCTCTCTCTCTCTTTTTTCATTGTATTATCATTGCTTAATCTATTATCAACGTCATGAAAAAACTATACGTTACCACCAACAAGCAATCATTTAACAATACCAAGCACGATTCAGTATACTGGCTACACATTAAGGTTTCTGGAGAAGAGGAGGATGAGGGAAGGAGAGAATGCAAGTAGACAGGAGAGAAACAGAGAGAGAGAGAGAGAGAGAGAGAGAGAGAGAGAGAGAGAGAGAGAGAGAGACGAGCAAGAAGAGGAGGGAGGAAAAATGATGTAGACAGACAATTACTCAGGCTAACCTTCTCGTGCAATCACTTTAATTTAGCTGTCGAATGAAAGCCAAATACACAACAGAGATTGAAAGCTAGCCTGGATACAACTGTCCTTCACTCGCCCTCCACTCATGGAAATTTTAAATGTTGCACAATAACGAAAAATAAACAAAATGTGTATAACAAAATATCAAAACATCTGAAAATATTAAATTGAAAAATTACAATATTTAGACTATTGAGATTAATTATAATATTTATTCATCGTTTTCCATGTTGCACACACACACACACACACACACACACACACACACACACACACACACACTAATAATGTAAGCAGAAAGACAACCATAAAATTTAGAGGACACAAGAGCAAACTGTGACAGAGTTCCATGATTGATATCAAGAAATATATCTCTCCACACATAGCATATACGCTTGGAAGGGATTAATCAATATAATAGTTATTGTAGCGTAGTGCTCACAGATTAAAGGAAAGTTTATATATATGAAGAAATACAGAAAGGACACTACAAGCTCAGACCTTGTGCTGCAACTAAACACACACACACACACACACACACACACACACACACACACACAATCGGAGCTCTATAGTGTACAGTGATTAGCGCGCTCAGCTCAACCGAGGTTCCCAGGTTCGATTACGGGCTGGGTGGAGGCGGAAAAGCAGTCTCCAATAATCTCTGTCCCCTGTCCAACCGGCAGGGAATGGGTACCGAGTGTTAGTTGGAGGTTGTGACCTGCCCCCTATAACTGGGTAAGATGATATGTGAGGGTCTTGCCGTACCCAAAGATCCGTCACCAGAGTTCCAAGCTTACTCAGTGAGTCTACTATATTTTTTTTATAGCTGGTGGTCACGAGTTGAGAGCGTGATCGATCATTATGAATCTCTCTCTCTCTCTCTCTCTCTCTCTCTCTCTCTCTCTCTCTCTCTCTCTCTCTCTCTCTCTCTCTCTCTCTCTCTCTCTCTCTCTCTCTCTCTCTCTCTCTCTCTCTCTCTCTCTCTCTCTCTCTCTCTCACACACACACACACACACACACACACACACACACACACTTCATTAGGAGGCTACATATTGACAGTTCTAATTAATCACCTGTGCACTGAGTCTCCACCTGGTCTCTGGTTTCTCAAGAGAGGTTGAATTAAATGGCTCAGCAGAGTCTTTGCCTTATAACAGACGATCCCTCGTCAGAGACAATGAAAAAAAAAATCTTAAAAAAACCCCGATTAATAATCAAATGTGTCAATAGTGTATATATTTTGTCCTTCATGCGCGTTTGTACACACACACACACACACATGTTACGGGACTACAGATTGTACAATTTTTTTTTGGGGGGGGAGGGACTGTGTGTGTGTGTGTGTGTGTGTGTGTGTGTGTGTGTGTGTGTGTGTGTGTGTGTGTGTGTGTGTGAGATTCACCAACGGTTTGATCACATGCTGGACTCGTGATCACCAGCTGATACCCTCCCGAAAAAGCTCTGTTGAGCTCGGAGGACTAATTTATAGGTACTGCTGGTACCTCACACACCACACACACCCATCCCCCTTGCTCACGTGGATGGGGGAACAGTAACCACTCTTGTCGGCAAAAAAAATCTTTATTGGCCTGAGCGCGACTCAAACTTCAACGTGCTGGATGACAACCAAAGGTGGTATTGACTGGCTATGAAGCGCCGTGTATGTAATTCACCATTATCTGACCACGCGATTGACTCGCGATCGCCAACCAGTACCCACCCAGAATGATGTCAGAGCTCAGAAGTGATGAACCTCTGGGTATGGCTGAAACCTCACACCCACAAACACCTGGGATACGGGACACACCTCCGACTGACACCCGGTACCCATTCCTTGCTGGTTGGACAGGAGGCACAGATTAAAGGAGACTGCCCATCTGTCTTTATTCCGCCCGGTAATCGAACCCGGGACTTCTCGTCTGTGAGGCGAGCGCGCTAACCACTGCGTTACGGAGCTTTTCCTGTGTGTGTGGGGGGGGGGGGGCCGAGCGAACGAGCGCGCTCGCCTGCTTCACCTGTCTCATTTATCTGCCAAGGTTAGTTCATAATTTCCTGACCCAATATTTACCTGCCCTTACCGGCCCTCTTCCGCTACTCGCCCCTCCTACCCTCTCAGACCCTCGTGAGTGACCACTTCGTGACCTGACCTTCCTCCTCCTACACACACACACACACACACACACACACACACACACACACACACACACACACACACCTCCGTAGTTCAGTTATTAAGAGCTCTGCGTTGCCGGTTTTATGCGGCCTGACAGGCTGAGGTTCGAGCCCCGCTCAGGCCGGGATTTTTCCACTGACAAGGAGTGGTTACTGCACCCCCTTGAACAAAGGGGATGGGGTGTGTGGTGTGTGGAGGTCCCGGCTGTACCCAGCTATAAATAACTCCAACTCGTGATCAGGCCGAGGTGAATTACACACACACACACACACACACACACAAATCGCTCCGATAGCTCGGTCAGATTGAGGTTTGAGGCCCGTACAGGCCGAGGTTTTTCCGCTGACAAGGAACGGTTACTGTCTCCCTTAAGTAAAGGGGATGTGGTGTGTGGTGTGTGACGGTCTCAGCTATACCCAGAGATCGACTATAATGAACTTGCTATAATGGGAAGGATACTTGCTGGCGATAACGAGTCCAACTCGTGATCAGGCCGTGGTAAATTACACAAACACACAGAGGGATTTTGAAAGGTTAATAGCGCCAGTAGCAAGTAGCCAGTAGACACCTGCCGAGACGAGCGAAAGCCAATTCCGGTGAGGTATACACTGTAGACGAGAGGGTGCTGCAAGGCTGTAAAATACCCTTCCCTCTCTTCACTTTCCGTTTCCCTGTTGTCGCAATACCACCAGTGAGTAGTTTAGCATAACCCTTTGAAAAACAAATAATAATAATGATAATAATAATAATAATAATAATAATAATAATAATAATAATAATAATAATAATAATAATGATTATAGTATATCAACAAGGAAAATACTATCCTAAAAACGGAGAAATAAAGAAATATAACAAAGCACTTCACATCATAAAATTTAGACGTCCTGTTATCAGCTTTGCCAGAACGATGTGGAACGCAGAGTATCACTAGAGCTCCTTCACCGGCGTCTCTCAGCACGGAGTGAGAAGAGATCTTTCTTGTGAAACGGTGCGAAGCAAAAATGAACATCGGGCATCCTCTTACATGGAGACAGACTAGCACAACGCGATACACAGGAGAGAGAGAGAGAGAGAGAGAGAGAGAGAGAGAGAGAGAGAGAGAGACTACTTTCAAAGAAGGACCCTCCAGGTTGTCGTCAACGGGCAGACGTCCGACTCCTTGCCAGTGGAGGCATCAGTGCCACAGGGCTCAGTGCTAGGGCCAGTTCTGTGGAACATATATGTGGACGACATTCTCCGGCAGCTGCCAGCGGCTGCACTCTCTCCTGCACGACAAGACAGTGGGCGAGCTGCTCACGAGGTCACTCAGCAGCTGAAGGTGCTACAGGAGTGGGGTGCCCGCTGGCAGGTGACCTTTGCCCCAAAGACCCAGGCAATGGTGGTCTCTCGATCCCCCACTGCCGGTCCAGCAGTGGAGGGAAGCTAAGCTTTGGTGGCGTCCCCCTCCCACTCCAGGAATCCGTCAAGATTCTGGGAGTGGAAGTGGATCGGGGGCTACGGTTTGACAGCCACATCAAACACATTGCCCAAAAGGCCTCCCACAGAGTCTCCTGCCTGCGAAGGGTGGCCAGCTTCCTCGACAAAAAAGGGAGGCTGTTGCTCTACAAGGCCCAGATACGGCCTTACCTGGAGTACGCTGCCCTCTCTTGGATGTCGTGTGCTGCCTCGCACAGCGGGAGACTCGACGCCATCCAGAGACGGGCACTGGGACTGGTGGATGCGGCAGACCCCCCAACCGGGCAGGAAACTCTCAGCTCCGTCGACTCCTTGGAGCACCGCAGGGACGTAGCTGCTCTTGTGGTGTTTCACAAGGCACAAGTGCAGGGAGTGCCACATCTGGTGGGCTTACGCCAACCTCCGAGAGTCACCACGCGGGACACGAGAACGGTGCTATCCCGTGGTGACGCAGTGGAGGTGCCGTGTTCCCGTACCAGCCAGCACCAGCGCACCTTTTCGGGAAGAACCTGCCAGATGTGGAACATGTTCACGGCCTGTGTACCAAACATCCGGGAGATGAACACCCAAAAAATAAAACTGTCGGCCCACCACTGGAGGGGCTCACTCCCCACTCCACTGACACTCGTGGTGGAGCAGTGACACGAGTGTAGTGTGCAGTGCGTTCACATATATTCTGTATTGTATTTTTTTTTATAGTATAAATATATTTTTTATAGTTTATGTAGTTATTTTTTATATAGATTTTATTCTGCCCTTTGAATTGGCAGCACACGACAGTCCACCTTTGGGTATGTAAATAGTATACATGTGCCTATGTTTAAATAAAAAAAATAAAGAGAGAGAGAGAGAGAGAGAGAGAGAGAGAGAGATGGAAGGTAAATCACTTTGACAGATGAGAAACAACTGAGTCCATCGAGGCAATTGGTACATGGAAAGTGATGGTGGTTGTGGTGGTGATGCTGATGAAAGTGGTTGCGTTAGTGAAGAGTAGGCTGTGGATGTAGTTGTGATTGTGGTGAGGGTGAGGGCTGTTGTGGGAATGATGGTACTCATAAGGATGGGGAGAGTGGCAACGGTGGTACTGATTTTAGCTGTGATGTTAGTCGGGTATGGATTATGAGTATACTGGTGTGATTCTGTTGACTACGGTGGTGGTGGTGGTGGTGACGGGAGGTGGTAGATATGGTGGTTGTAATAATAGTGGTGGCGATGCCAGTTCCTCGTTTGCTGCAGAACCACGCAGTTATATATTGTAGACATAACACAGCGGCAGTAATGGCTTAGTCCCCTGAGGCATTGCACTTAAGCAGACAGCAAAGTAGTAAAAATAAGACATAATATACCTAGCTAAGACGATTTAATACAACCAAGTAAGTAGAAAAAGTAGTAGTGGTACTGCGGCGGTGTTGATGTTATTGCTGTTGTTTTTTTATGATGTGGATATGGCGGCAATGGTGGTGGTGGTAGTAACAGTAGTGGTGAAAGTGGTGGTGGTGGTGGTGGTGATGGTGCTGAAGGTAGTGTTGATGGTAGTAAAAGTAGTGGTGATTTGGGTGTTGATTGATGATACTGTATTGGTAATGATGGTGGCAGCGATGGTGTTGGTGGAGAGGATTTTGCTTATGTTGTTGGGGTGGTGATGGTGGTAGGGGTTGTAGCGATGGTGGTGATGGCTGAGATGGTGAAATTGGTTGTGATGGTAGTAATGATGATGGTGGTGGTAGCTGCGGTTGTAGTGGTGGTAGGTAGTGGTGGCAGTAGTAGTGGTGGTGGAGGTGGTGTTGGTGATAGAGGTGGCATTGGTGGTGGTGGTGGTGTTTGTCAAGTTTGTAGTAGATGTGGTGGTGGAGGTGGTGTTGGTAATGACGGTGGTGGTGATAGTGGCGGTATTGGTGATGATGATGGTGGTGGTGTTTGTCTAGTTAATGACGCGTGGCTGACGGAGCCCCTCTACTCTCCCTCCCTCATGCCCTTCTTCCTCCTCTCTCCTCCTGCTGTTTCTTCTCCTTCTTCCCCTATGTACTATTCTCTTTATTTCTCTTTGTACTACCTATTTCTTCTCTCTCTCTCTCTCTCTCTCTCTCTCTCTCTCTCTCTCTCTCTCTGTCTATCTATTTATCTGTCTATCTATCTATCTCCTCTCTTTACATAGCCTTCACCACCTAGTTGCCTGTTTTCTCTCCCTTTGTTCCTCTGTCCTCCAATATCCCCTTTCCTGTATTTCCCTCCCCTTCTCTCCCTTCTCTTCCCCCTTCCCAACTACTACTTTATGGTAACGAAACTAAGTGTGAGGCGGGGAAGTGGAAGAGAGGCAAGGGCGAGGGAGGAAGGAGCAGAAAACCCCTTCACTTTCCTCTACATTCTCTAACGCCCCCTTTTCCCTGCCCTTTCCCCTTCCCTTTTCCCCTTGGACCATTAGCGGCGGCGATCTTTCTTTAAGCCTCACAGCGGTTCCCCTCGACGTCTCTCTCTCTCTCTCTCTCTCTCTCTCTCTCTCTCTTGGTGTCGATGGTTCGGAGGGCACTGAAGCATGGCTCGTAAAGCACCGTTCGAGCCCTCACCCTCCCTCTTTCCTTCTCTAGTTTCCTTCCATCTCCCCCCTCCCCTTTCCTTCCTCTCCCCCTTTTCTCCTGCCCTAGGGGTAAAAAATTCAAAATAATAATAATAATAATAATAATAATAATAATAATAATAATAATAATAATAATAATAATAATAATAACATAAATAATAGTAATGATAAAATTAATCTCGACGAAATTCTGGTGGAGAAAGTCTTCCTCTTCGCAGCGTATTTCATTTTTTTGTTCCTTTTAATCTTTTTCATTCGTCTGCATGAAAAAAGGGCCGTGCACTCGACCTGGCCAGGCGCTATTGATGGAATTAGCCTGAGAGGGAGACATAATTACGTCGACCAGGTATGAATGCCGCTCTCTCTCTCTCTCTCTCTCTCTCTCTCTCTCTCTCTCTCTCTCTCTCTCTCTCTCTCTCTCTCTCTCTCTCTCTCTCTCTCTCTCTCTCTCTCTCTCTCTCTCTCTCTCTCTCTCTCTCTCTCTCTTCTATTAAAACACCTCCGGCAAGGACAAGTAGCTACCAAAATTTCATATACACCACAAGCCGAAGTGACCCCACGCTAAGGTTAGGCCTGAACACAAAAGGACTCTAACAAACACTATAACACAAAATATGAATATGCATTAACAATGTAATTAAGATTAGGGCACTTTAAGATAAACTAGACTGTAAATAGATACATATCCTCTTAAAGCTACACACAATGAGACGTGTTCGAGACCAAAAAGACACCACAGGATACCTTCGGCCATGAAGCAACACACAGGGAGTCACCAGGACCTGTCGTATCACAGCTATCACACTTGACAACACTGAGACACCAAATCATGTAGCCCGGCGGGGTTTCCTAGGTGGAGGCAATCTCTGGAAAATATTAATTGGACGGGAGGAGTGTATTGTGCCCGAGCGAGGGAGCGAGGGAGGGAGAAAGGGAGGGAGGGAAGGGAGAAATGGAAGGAAAAACGAGGAGCCGCAGGAAGGAAAAAGAAACATGGACCGAGGGAGAGAGACACTAGAGTCTGGATACAAAAAAAAAATAGGGGGAGAAATGGAGGTAGAAGACCAAAAGGAAGACCACGAAAGGGGAGAAAAAAATGAAAGACAAAAAAGGTGAAGACAAATGAAGGGAGAGGAGACGAGAAACGAGAAACGAGAAACGAGAAAAAGGCAATAATGGTCACGGATGATTCATAGAGAGAACGCAAATATAGTGAGGAGAGTGAAACGCTGGGAAGAGAGAGAGAGAGAGAGAGAGAGAGGCGGGGAAAGGGGCAAGGGGGTAGATTCAGGACACGAACAAAGGGAAATGGCCGGCCCTTTACACTATACCATCCTGGGCCTTTGATGTCCCGATAAATTGGAATTCGAATTAATTCCTTATTTATCCCAACCAAATTCTCTCTCTCGTGTAAGGCGGCTGCTCTCAGAGACGTGGTAAGGGCCGGCCACAAGTTGTCTGATGGAAGGCAATATGACGAGAACTCCTTTGCTCTCACAGGGAAGGGAGTGTGAGGGACAAAGCTTGAGCAAGAAATGGGTGAAAGGCAACGAAGAAGGAAGGAAAATATATAGAGAGAAAAAGGAAAGAAATTGAGGGAATGACGATTTGTTATGAGTCAAAATCGAAACATAGAAGATAAAAAGGATTGGTTTTCGTAACAGCAAATACTTAAATAAATGTTTATGAAAAGAGTTCCTTAAAGTCTTTAGGGTCAAAATGTATAATATAGGAACTTCTGGCAAAAGGCATTAGGCGAATAACACTTGATTTTATTAGAGAGGAAACATAAATAATATTCCTTGACGACTATGTTGATCGATCCTTTTCTCTTCGTAAGTTCAATCTTTTCACTTTTGAACAGACTCACTGTAATTATCTCCCACACGCATCAGTCACCCGTTTGTCCATGATCCGACAAACTTGAGCACTCCTTTGATTCTATCCTCAAAACTGAACTCCTATCTAATTATCTCCGTCCCATCTTTCAGCCCTCACAACTCTCCTCACTCGCTCCAATCCTCACTACCCCATTTAATTTCTCCATCCCTCTCTACCTTAATCTCACCCTCCAATCCTCACAACTCCAATCCCTTTATATAACCCTCACAACATCAATCCCTTAACCCCTACCTGCAACCCTCACAACCTCTCTCTCGCCCCCCAGCCCTCACGACAAACCCCATCCTTTCAACCCCTAAAACTCCCTTCCTTTTCCCCCGAACCCCACAGCACCATTCATATCCTCCAACCCTAACGACACATACACTCCCATAACCTTAACAACCCGGCCTCCTCCCCTTTACTTTTAAACCCCAAATCATAGTCTTTTCCCTAACTCAGTCATTTTTCCCCATTCCTTCCAACCTTCTACTCTCACAACCAAGTTCTCATTCATCTTTTAGTCCTCCCGCTTGCAGTCTCTCAATACTCTGGCCATCGCTGCTTTTCATTCTTTTCCAACCAATCCGTAACCATAGAGCGTGAGCATAAGGTGACCTAAACTCTGCTTTACTACACGCCTTCCAGCTCAGAAGCGGGGTTAAGCGCCTTACATGTCGGCTCCAGATTTCAGCTGCGGACTAACGAGGCGATGGACGCGGCTTGAGCTGCACAGCATCCGGCCGCTCCGATAAGGGGAAGCGAGTGTAAAGTTTCTTCCTTGATAATCCTTGATTTAGAGTCACACGCACGAAAACTTCACTTTTTTGTTTGCTTGTGCGGGAAGAGAGGGAAGGGGCTGGCTGGGTGGTTGACCAATACGTATTCGTGACGTGGTTCCGACTTAATCCTGTGTACGAAGTGAAATGGATGGCAGAGTGTAGGGGCACGAGGGGTCGGGGCTCAGTGATGCAGGGCAACAGCGATGGTTTGGCAACTCATCAGGACAAACGGGAAAATTCCAGTTTTATAACTGGAAGTTTATTCGGAGTCTTTTGAATTATTTCTGCGGACAATAAAATTCTGCATCTTGAACGCCACAATCGATGTGGCTGCCAACTCCACGCGGGCTGGGAGGCTTTATAGGACAAATAGTGTCTGGAGAACTGGGAACAAGTGTTGGGTGGTGTGTTCCAGCACCGCGCGCCCTTACATCCTTCTGGAGGCTCGTATAGAGGCCACCTCTAACGCGGTCATTGAGCAGCGCTCAAGCCCGGGTGGCGTCGCTCCTCACACACGGGATGGAGGGTGTTTAGGGGGTTACCCACATCAACATGGCCGGCGCCTTCGCACTAAAATTAAAAATAGCTGGCATTTTTGTGTCGCCACCCACTTCCGGGCCTTGAATGCTTGCGTTATTAGCACACTCACTCGCTGCACCCACCGCGGCGCTCAACATTCCACGAACGGGAAGTGGACGCCCAAATGAAAGTGAACACAGGTGAATGGTAAAACCAGGTGAATGAGCACACACACACACACACACACACACACACACACACACACACACACACAGTCTCAGCTCAGTCGGTTAGAGCGCCGCGCTTCAAGGCTTCACTGCCAAACAGGTGGCGGTTCGAGCCCCGCTCAGGCCGGATTCTTTCCGTTGACTAGGAGTGGTTACTGTCCCCCCTTGAGCAAGGGTGATGGGGTGTGTGGTGTGTGAGGTCTTGGCATTATCCAGAGATCGACAATAATGAACACTTGCTCACGTCGTGAGGGTACCTGCTGGCGAAAGCGAGTCCAACTCGTAATCAGGCCGTGGTGAATTACACACACACACACACACACACACACACACACACTTATGTGTGTACATATATATATATATATATATATATATATATATATATATATATATATATATATATATATATATATATATATATATATATATATATATATATATATATATATATGAAGACGAAAATAGTGGAGTCTGTGAGAATAAGTGGAATGAGGGATTAGTGGAGAGCGGATAGTGTTGCCCGGTGTCTGCACCTGAGTGGCGGCAGCAAGACCAGTGTTTGGGAGGGACGAGCGCCTGGTGTGGTCAGGTCAGGAAAACAAGTGCTCCAGGGGAACCCTGAGGAACCTTGCGCCTTGCCAAAAGAATCCAGACAAAACCGTTTTTTCTCTCTCTCCCTATCTATCTAAAATGACGCCTTCAAGCAGAAAAAATGAGGGTTTTACTCGTTGCTTAAAGATACTCACGAACCACCTTTACACATACAAGAAACGTAGACATCATTATAAATACTATCTTTGGTAATCTATAATGGGAGCCTACACCATAGCTGCGTGGCCTCGGAACTCATCTCATATATATATATATATATATATATATATATATATATATATATATATATATATATATATATATATATATATATATATATATATATATATATATATATATATATATATATATATATATATATATATATATATATATATATTAGCCCGTGACCCTGTGGTGGGTAAGAACCCATTACTGAGTGTTTATTAAAGTTTACTAAACACTGTCACAGAAAAGTTTAAAGTTGTTTTGACTGATTGTTGTTAAATATATTCAGAGCACCTGTGCCGAACGTTACCTGTCTGAGACCTATCGGCAATCAACAATAATGGCGCCACTATAAACAGTTGCCTGTGCCATGACGAGCTCGGATCGACCATCAGGTCCTTACGGAATAGCCTACCGGCGCTATAGGCCATATGTAAATAAAAAATGCAGGTCTACAGAAAAATCACTGGGAATCTGGACGCCGTAGTCTTCGTATCTAATAGTATCATGATCAGAAGCAACATACCTTACTTTTACCATTTACTGTATACTTGTAACGTGCACAATACTCAAATTATCAATATTAGCTTTAACAAATCTCCACTTGGTTTATTCTCTCTCTCTCTCTCTCTCTCTCTCTCTCTCTCTCTCTCTCTCTCTCTCTCTCTCTCTCTCTCTCTCTCTCTCTCTCTCTCTCTCTCTCTCTCTCTCTCTCTCTCTCTTCTTACACTACTAGCAGTCACCACCAGATTCCTAAAACAAGACTCAGGCCACCACCTCTCACCTCCACTCCCTCTCCCTCTCAACATTCTCTTTTTCCCCCCCTATATATTTTTTAAACCACCTCTTCCACTTCGTTCCTTCACCCCTCAGTCCCCTCACCTCCCCTCCTTCCCTCCCCTCACGCGGTCAGTGTTTGTCCACGGATATTTGTGGGCCGGCGGTAGGTAGAGAGAGGGGAAGGAAGAGGAAGTGAGAGAAAGGGAGGCAAGGGGAGAAGAGGGGATGGGAGAGTAGAATAAAGGGAAGGAGAAGTGAGGGAAATAAAGAGGTGGAATAGGATGGAACGGGGAAAATTGGACGGGAGAAAGGAAAAGGAAAGGAATACGAGACAAGAAACGAAGGAAGGAAAAGGAAAAGGCGGAATGGAAAGAAAGAAAGAGCGTGGACAAGGATAGACTATAGGAAAACAAAGTAAGGGAAATTAAGAAGTGGGCAATGAAAAAAATAAACACGAAAAAGGAGACGATCTAAGATGGAAAGATAAAAACAGGGAAAGAAAAAGTAAGGTAGAGGAAAAAAGAGAAGAGAAAGAAAGCAACACGGGGAAATAGGACGAGGGAAGGAAAGGGAAAGGAATAGAAGGGAAGGGAGGAGGAGTGGGGGAGGGGAAGGAACGGATTGGGAGGGAAGAAACGAGGCAGCCATTATAATTGCGAGGTCTTTATTACCTTGCAGTGTTAACTTTTGGGTCATTAAGGCAGGTGTGGGCGGGTCATGTAAGGAGGAGGAGGAGGGGGAGGAGGAAGAGGAGAGGGAGGAGGTCGAGGGGAAGGAAGAATAAGAGAAGAAGAAGAAAATGAGGGAAAAGAAGAGGAACGAAGATGGGAAGGAGAAGAAAGCGGAGGAATAGTAGGAGGAAAAAGAAGCCAGGAGGTGGAGGAGGAGGAGGAGGAGGAGGAAGAAAGAAGGGAATGGAGGAGGAGGAGGTGGAAAAAGAGGAGGAGAAGGAAGAAGAAGAAGAGAAGGAGGAGGAGGAGGAGAAGAAGAAGGAGGAGGAGGAAGATAAGAAAAGAATAAGAACGATAAGCAGCGAGAGGAGGAAGAGGTGACGAGGAGGATTATAAAAGAAAGAAGAAAAGAAGAAAGCAGGAGTAGAAGGAAAAAGAAGAAAACGAAAACGTTGTCGAGGGGAAGGAGGAGGAAGAGAAGCAAACGAAGGAAGAGGAGGAAGAGAAGGAAACGAAGGAAGAGGAGGTAGAGAAGCAAACGAAGGAAGAGGAGGAAGAGAAGGAAACGAAGGAAGAGGAGGAAGAGAAGGAAACGAAGGAAGAGGAGGAAGAGAAGGAAACGAAGGAAGAGGAGGAAGAGAAGGAAACGAAGGAAGAGGAGGAAGAGAAGGAAACGAAGGAAGAGGAGGAAGAGAAGCAAACGAAGGAAGAGGAGGAAGAGAAGGAAACGAAGGAGGTTGATGGATCTGGCGTGCGGTGCTAATTATTTGAGTAAAGGCGGTAGTTCTCCCCATTAGGCCGGTTATTCATGGCGGGCTGTGGGCGAGGGCAAATATATAAATACGCGCAAAAAGGGGAAGCTTTAAAAAATATATATATAGAAAAAATATTCAAGTGGCTTAGCGAACATAACATAAATGATTTTCTTGTAAATTGGGATGCTCTTTCCCCGTGCTTGCCTGTGTATGTGTGTGTGGGTGTGGGTGTGGGTGTAGGTGTGGGTGTGGGTGTGTGTACAGACATAGTTAAATAATTACCTGAGAAAAAAATACTACCGTCATCATCATTGCACTAACAATATCAATAACAGCAATCATAATCGCGTAAAATACAACAAAAACAACAACAAATAACAACAACAACAACAAAGGCAACAGTAATAGTATCAACAACAATAACAACCACATCAATTACAACATCAACAACAACAAAAACACATACAACATCGACAGCAATAACAATAGCGCCCATAACAACTAACATTAACGTTAACAACAATAACTGTATCAACAACAACAAACAACGACAGCAACAACACCTACAATAACCGCAACAGCAAAAAACGACAATGAAAATATAATGGTATTGCAATAAATATCCTGCCGAGGAGGAGGAACACAGGCCATGGATTGTAAAGATTATACCTGCCTTGGAAGCGTAGTAGTCATTTGTTTATCTTTTGTACTAATATTTGAAGAAAAAAAAATGTAATCCTTGTGCAGAAGGAGGAGGAGGAGGAGGAGGAGGAAGAAGAGGAGGAAGAAGAAGCAAAGGAGGACGTTGTGGTGGTGGTAGAAGACAAAAAGTAGAAATACGACGTCTGGTGAATGAAAATCGTCTATATGGGTGTCAGCAGGAGAGGTAAACCCATTAGGTAGTACGCCAGGACCACCAGGTATGGAGAACACTATTTTAGTAGCCGAGTGGGGCGACGATGGGCCATTTTGAGTCTACGTTGATGTGTCATGTTGCGAGTATTGGATAAGTTAATAAGTTTCATTATAATCTTCCTCGACTGGAATCATTAAGTTTGCTTGCGAAACATGAACGTGATATAGTTTAGGTACTTGGTCATATCCTATTTAAGTCGTGTTGTTTCGCGTCGGCTTAAATTTGCATTACACAAGAGAGGTTGCACCGAAGAAGTCTTATACTTCAATATGTTAAACACTACAGTCGAGCTTGAAGGAACCTGAGCGCGATACAAAGAGCTTGTGAAACCGTTCTGAGAATCATTCTAGCTGGATTTGCGAGGTAGGAGAAACTGGTCTCAGTCACTCACTGCAGTTAGGGGAACGGGGAAAAAGTTGTGAAGGTTATAACAGTCTGTGTGTTTGTGGCTCAGTGAGATGATGCGGGTGGAGGGAAGTGTGCCCAAAGGATAGCAGGAGAGTTTGCACTGAAGGGGAGGAGAGGAACACTAGACTGTGACCAGAGGACGTTAAAAATATAAGCCTAACAGATGGAACAGCCACCGAACAAGACCAAAGTGAATGAAAAAGAAAGAGAAAAGCATAACATTTAAGTATTAAAAAGAGGTTAATAAGGAAGAGAAATATACTCAAGAGAGACTGAACTAAAGAATGATTTGCAGAAAATAATCGAAAATAATGACATGAAAATAACGGGATAAACAAACTGAAGAACGAAAGGAAACTGAGGAAAGAGAAGGAAAAAATAAGAGAAGGAAAAAATAAGAGAAGGAAAAAATACTTGTCAGGAAGGAAAGCAAGTGGAGAACATAGCCGCGAGAAAGGAGGAATGAACATGGTACGGTTGACGAATGAGACAATTGAACTAAGGAAAATAAATCTAAGAACAGCGTCGAAGAAAAGGGAAACAAAGGAAAGGAACCCAACTATGAATTCTAGCAGGGATGATGTGACAAACAAGTGAAAGGCGAAAGAAAGGAAACAGAGGTTACATTTATGAAACGGTTAAATATGGAAACCTGATGAAAGAGATGAGAAAAAAAAATCAATGCCAGTAGGAAAGTTCGATACAAAATTACAAGGAAAAAATGATTATGACGAGAAGGGAGTGACAAGGCAGAAGGTAAGGAAACAGATCTAAAGGAGAATCATAGGAGGGAAAGATGAACGAATGGACATGAGGAGGCATATGCATTACTATAACAAAAGACGATAAATGAAATGAAAAGGAGGGGTAAGAAATAAGCGACACGAGGGGATAAAATAGGGGACAGGGAAGAAGTAGACTGTGGAAGAAAAGGAGTGGAAAGAAGGGATGCAAGGGAATGAGACGGAGGGAGGGAGAGATGAGAATGGTGTGCAATGGGAAGAGAAGGGAAGGATAAAGAAGGGAAGCAAGGGGATGAAATGGAGAACGGAAGAGATGGAAATAGGGTGTAATGGGTCGAAGAGGGCAAGTGAAGGGAAAAGAGGGTAGCAAGAAGATAAAAAGAAGATCGGAAGAAAAGTGAATGGAGTGTAATGGGACGAAGGAGAAGTAGGAGGGGCTAAAGGGAATAAAAAAGAACGAATGGTAAGGGGAGAGAGGCAAAGAAGGGAAAGGGGAAAGACAGGGAAAGGGAGGGAAGATATAAGGGAGGGGAGAGAAGAAAAGAAAGGGAGGGGCATAGAGGGAGATCGGTCTGGTTGAGGGTAAGAGAGGGGAGATGAAGGAAGGGGGAACATGGAAAAGGAAAGGAAGGGAAGGATGGGTGAGGGTTAAGGGGACAGGTCTCTGCTCCATCCATCAGGCTTGAAGGGCGAGTGTAAGGCACGGGATTCACCCTGTATATACTAGTCGAGATGATGCAAGGAGTAAGGGAGGGGGAGGCCATGGAGGGCTGGGGCGTTAAGGCAAAGGCAAGTAAAGGAGGGCAGGGGGAGACAGGGTGTTAAGATAGGCAGAGGAGGTCTTTTTCTTCTCTTTATGCGCTCCCTATAGCCCAGGTAAGCTTTTTGGAGGTGTCTGGTGGACTGCCCCACCCTGTTATTGGCTCAGGTAAATTTTATATTCACTGGCTACCGTGGTATATAACTTTCTTGGCCCCCCGACCCCCACCCCAATGTTCCTCTTGACTAAAGTCGCTGAAGTTAGGGTCGACTGAAGATCTGGAAAGCATGTAGGTAATCTGCCACTCGGAGATAATTGAGATTTGTCAGCTTTTTACGATGGGGCTTGAACCCAGGTCGTCGGGATCACGATGTCCGTAGCAGACCACTCAGCCACCACCTCGCACGCTTGGGCGTTGAGGGGGGCAGAGGAGAGCAGGGGAAGAAAGAGCCTGGCTGACTGGTGCTGGGAGGCAAAAACACCATTATCCAAGACTTGTGATCCCTCGCCCGTCCCACCGTGAGCCATGTTGCTCCGCCCCGCCTTACCCCTCCCTGACCGCCCCCTCGCAGCGCCCCTCCCAAGCGCATTCCTTCTTTTATCATCTTTTCCCTCTGCTCTCCTTTAGTTCCACTAGATGTTAGTGAGAAACTCTCTCTCTCTCTCTCTCTCTCTCTCTCTCAGTAGCAGCAGCAGCAGCAGCCTCCCGTTTTCTTTCATAAAGGAGTGACGTAAATCTGGGCGGTGATCGCTGACTCAGGACAGCTCGGCCCGACACGGCATCGGCTGCCGGCCAATTTATGTCGTCGAGCCGCCGCTGCAACTCTCATTCCTCCCCGACCCACCGACGCAGGCTTCCGCGACCCGCACCTTCTTGTACCGCTTTGCCTCTCAACAGAGTAAGGCCGAGCCGAGGTCTGGCTCAGAAACAGTGGACGAACGAACGTCTGTTGAGGCACTTGACTTTCCTCCACGGCATCTTCCTGGCTCTTCCTTTCTCCTCCTCTCCCGTTTTTCTTCACATGGCACTCTCCCCACTTTTTTCCGTCCCACCACTCTATTTCTCCTTTTCACGCTGTTTACGTCCTGTATTCCTTTTCTCGTTTGTTCGCGGCCTGTCGGCAATATTTTCCTTAAGTGTTATGCAATCCTTGATTATGTTTGCCGTTCTCTCTCTCTCTCTCTCTCTCTCTCTCTCTCTCTCTCTCTCTCTCTCTCTCTCTCTCTCAGCCAGGTCTTTCATAATATTTAACTACCATTTTTCAATACGTCGATATTTTTCTCTCACACCTCGGTCATACGCACCTCTCTCTCTCTCTCTCTCTCTCTCTCTCTGACCGTACATACGCCTTGGATCACTGGTGGGGATGTGATAATGACTTGCAGCGGCCGTCCACGTCATGCTACATTAGGCGTCCGCTGACTCAGAGGGGGGATGGCAAGAGAAAAGGAATGGTGTGAGGGAGGAAAGCCGAGAACGAGGAAGAAAAGCGAGAAGGGATGCAGGAAGGGAGTAAAGAAAGGAAGAGAGGGAGGGAGGTGAATGAGGGAAAGAGGAAGGAAAGGCGGGAATAGGGAGAGACAAGAAGGGATGAGCCAATGGAGTGAAGAAAGGAAGATGGTAAGGGAGAGGAGGGGAAGGTTACAGGGACAGAACGGGAGGGGTATAGGGGGGAAGGAAGGAAAAGGCAGACTATGAAGGCACAATAGATGATCTGACAAAGTGAGAAAGAGAGAGAGAGAGAGAGAGAGAGAGAGAGAGAGAGAGAGAGAGAGAGAGAGAGAGAGAGAGAGAGAAAAAGTATGGAAAATACGTTCATGGCAACTAGGAAAAAGGAGAGTGGGGAAAGAAGGAGGTGGAGAAGGAAGAGGAGGCGGGAGAGGGAAGGTAAAAAGAACTACCAAAAGAAATAAGGAGGAAAGTAAAAAAATAAGGGACAAACGGGAACGTTTTTATTAACTTTTTTGAGGCACAAAGGTAAGGTCCCAGGGAGACGAAGAGGGAGAGATTGGAAGAGGAGAAGGAAGAGGATACAGGATATATATATATATATATATATATATATATATATAGAGAGAGAGAGAGAGAGAGAGAGAGAGAGAGAGAGAGAGAGAGAGAGAGAGAGAGAGAGAGAGAGAGAGAGAGAGAGAGAGAGAGAGAGAGAGAGAGACAAAAATAAATGATGGAAAAACGAAGAAAATAAGCTGAAAAAGGTTAAAGTTTTTAATAACCATTTACTGCTGCTGCTGCTTTTTTTTTAGTTTCTGTGAAATGTGATGGCGTTCATGTTGTTGCTGCTGCTTATGATGATAATGGCGTTAATAATAATGATGACGATGATGAAAATGGTTATGCTGCTATTGTGATGTCGACATTGAGGAAAAAATAGCGGAAATATTCTTTCTTCCTCCTTTCCCTTTTTATATCTATAAGCATACCTCCCTGCTTCGCCTCTACCTTCGCAAATATCTCCTGCGCACAGAATGAAGCTCCCTTTTTTTTCAGTTTTCTTATTCCATGATTCACTTTTAACAGTCAGTACGATGAAAGAAACAGCGTTGTATTCTATCAAGACAAGACAAACGTTTGACATATCTAGAAAATAAAATAAGAAATACAACCGAATACTGATAACGTCAAAATTTCATTCTCACTAAAAACATTACTTATCGGTGATTTTTTTTCTTGTTCACACACACACACACACACACACACACACACACACTTTTTTCTTTACCGCTTTTGCTAACAGACATGCGTAGCAGAAGCTCCAAAGACATCATATTCAATCTGTCAAACGCCTTAAAAATTCAACTGTCATTCACTCGTCTAAAGCAATCTGCTGGATTGGACAATAGTGTTTCGGATATCAGATAGTGAAAACGAAGCAGCAATTAAAGGATTAAAAACACGAATCAACGAAATGGAAGAGGTATGAATTACCAAGAAGACTACAGCCGACGTAACAATCTACGTATTACTGGCATTCAAAAGTATCCCAGCGGTGAAACCTTTGAGAAAACTGTTGCAACGGTAACGAAGATTTTGATAGAAAAGCTACAACTACCATCATTCAAGATCGAACGAGCGGATCGCGTAGAACCAGTTATTGAATCCCACCCTCGAACAGTGGTTGTACGCTTCGATATATGCGGGGACTGTGAAGCAGTGAAACAGTGCCAAGAAACGTACGGAAACAGGAATATTCATAAATGAAGAACTTCGTGCAGGATCACAAGAAATTAAGAATAGTCAGTTCCATTTATTGAAGCATGCCAGACAGGGTGGAAAAATAGCCTCTTCAAACACTATGCTGATAGTTAAGAAGCGGCCCGTGACTCGACCCGTAAAGGTGGTAGAAGTTTGGTTAACGGTGCTGGGGACGACGAGGCGGTGAGAGGTGCCCAGGTTCCTCAGTCGTCCGGTGGAGCTGCTGCTGCAGTCTTCAGGGGAAACTGTGACCGCGGTGGTTGTTGGGGTCGGCGCGGCGCCTAGCGGGGAACATTCTCATGCTAGTTCTTCTTGCTCCGATGGTGTCGCTGTTAACCTGACTTCTGACGGTGACTGTGATGGCAGCAAAGCCTGTGAGTCGTCTATAGAATATATATAGTGTGAAAACAGTCATGGATAAACGTCATTGTGTTCATATACAGGCCCCTAAACAATAATAATATAATTTTTTAAAGACAATATAAAATTCTTTCTGCAGCTCATGACAAAAAAAAAAAGATATTTACATCTTTGGAGATATCGACTTGGATTTACTGAGGTGCCGTGATAGTTATGTTTATGAATAAATTACCAGTGTACTTTCGCACTCCTTTCATTAATAACAAAAACAACTAGTTACAGCAATATCAGCTACTCTCAATCAGCCATGTATGGAGATCACATGTCAGCGAAGTAGAGGTGATAAGGGGGCGAAGCCTAGAGAATGATGCCACAGCGATGTGACGGTACGTTCTTGCTGGGGGAAAGGTCTTCGACACGGAATGTTACGTTCCGTGTAGACGTAAGTGCCTTATTCATTCACTTTTGTTAATAAACGACTGTGACAAAAATTAGCAGGAGGTCTGAAACAATCTCTGACAAAAGATGAACCTGATCCAACAGTTTGTTACAGAGCTATTCACGATAAATGAGGGAACACGTCCTCTGAAACCAGTATGAGAGTCTTGTAATTCCTGTAGAGTGGGTCTACTGTTATAAGATATTGAGTAATGCAGAGTGGAATCATCAGTATAGGAATAGATAGGACAGTTTGTTTTGGAAAGATCATTAATGAACAACATAAAGAGAATGGGAGATAGAACGAAGCACTGTGGGATACCTCTGTTAATAGGTTAAGGGTAAGAACAGTGACCGTCTATCACAGCAGCGATAGATCGGCCGGAAAAGAAAATGGCGATAAAAGTACAGAGATAGGGATAAACTACGTAGGAAGATAGTTCAGATTGTAAAGATTTGTGCCAGGCTCTGTCAAAACCTTTCGAGATGGCAACATCAAAAGTTTCACCAAGAGAGGCTAAGAGAGGATGATCAGGAATCAGTTTGGAAGGCAAGATGATCACCAATAGAGCACTCCTTTCCGAACCCATACTGGTGATTAAAGAGGTCAGGATTTAATAGATACTTCAGAATTTTCCTGCTAAGGATTGATTCAAAAGCTTTAGAAAGACAAGAAAATAAAGCTATAGGACGATTTTGAGGAACTAGCATGAGACGTAGAGAAAGTATGTGGAATGTGTGTCTCCATTTACTCCTCCATATCACTTTAGTAATGCGCTGGGCACACAGAGGGGTCTCTCTCCTGGAAGCAGTAATCATTCCACAGGAAATCGGAAAAGTACGTCCTCAGGTCGTCCCAACGAGCTGAAGCGAAATGTTAGAAGGAACGCCTCTTCGGTGGGTCCAGAGCTAAAGTGAACTTATAACGGCTACCGCTCGGCCACACATCACTTAACTAAAAGGCTATTGTGTTATCTCAACCACTTCAATCAACTGGAGAAAGCAGGCAACGGTACACCGGACCTGACGAGAGATAGCAGTTCGCGCCTTAAACTTAACACTTAACACCAACTATTTAAAAAAGGTAAAAAACACTTAAAAACGGGTAACAGTAAGAAGAGAAGGTGAGGTTTAAAGGAGGAGAGAGGTCCCACATATTGGAAATCTGAGAGAAGATCGCGAATGTTGCAGAAGTTGACAAAGAAAAGTTGGAACAGCTATCAAGACATCTCTTGAGTCTGCAGCCAAAAGTGGAATCTGATCTAGGGGCACTTGTGATCACCCCCCCTCCAGATGGGGACTCCGAGGCATGATTTTTATTTGTCGCCATAACAAATTTTGAGACAATGTTGTTTGTGTGTGTGTGTGTGTGTGTGTGTGTGTGTGTGTGTGTGTGTGTGTGTGTGTGTGTGTGTGTGTGTGTGTGTTTGTAGTGTGGAGAGGAAAGTAAAAGTATTCGTCTTTAGAGATCATGCCGCATGTTGATGAAATAAAAAGGAAACGGAAAGTAAGAAAAGGGAAAGGGTCTGTTATATTTACGGTAGCCCCTCTCCCGTATATACTCACCGAGGGTGGCTTACGGCCGTTGGTAAGTATCTGCCTACTCCATGTACATTTGCACACAGAAATTGAATAGTCTGCATGTGTGCTAATGGGACATTTTTTTTCTTTTGGAAAATGTAAAGGAAAACTAAATATCTAACTAGAAAAGCACGGAAAGGAAAACTAATAGCAATAAGTTAAATATCAAAGCATGATCCCAAGTACGAGTCTCGCTGACTTCTGCTCGCCGAGTGGCGGAAGATTAACCACTATGTGATTCATCTTCTACCAAGTCAATGCCAATGTCAATGTCTTCAGCGACATACCATGTGAAGGGAAGGACGAATGAGCAGCTAGAGCCATCCAAAAAAATTATCGGTATTTTAAACTATCGTGCAGCTACACTAACGAGCTGAACTCAACCACGATGTATTGGAAGTAGCTTAATTGCGCAGTCAGGCGATACATTGTAAATATCAAATTTGATAAAATAATAAAACGTCGGCAATTATAAGAGGATACATTATGATGTAAAATATCAATCTTCATTAGTGGAAAGAAATTTCATTGAACATCATATATTTAGATGAAAACCACTTAAAGGAACAAATTGCAAAACATTTTTCTGCAGAGAAACGGCCCACTAATTACATTGATACTTTAAGAAAGACAGCTGGCCACAGTAAACAGGAATAATGTGACAACACGCTGCTGCTACTTGAAGGAGGGAAATGAGGGAGGCAGGCAAGTGTGTGTGTGGGCGTGCAGGTTATGGCTTCCGGTGGGCTGCTCGACAACTGCTTCTGACACTTCCAGCCCAGACAACGTCCAACACCACGCGACAAAAGACTGCGTTGACTCTCTCCCTTTCTTTTACTCACACACACACACACACACACACACACACACACACACACACACACACACACACACTGTGCGGATTTTCACTTATTAATATAAAATCCATTTTCCTGAAGTTTGTCGTAATTATGTATTAATCTGATAAATATAAAGTGTTCATCAGAAACCCATTACAGCTCAAAGGTTTAATTATTTATTAGCATTTATCAAAGGCTTTTTATTTCCATCTTACAGCTGATTTGAGTACTTTGAATCATCGACAGATTTTTTTTTACCTATTATATTGATTATAAAATAAAATCCCGTACCCCACAAAGATAAAACGAGACACACACACACACACACACACACACACACACACACACACACACACACACACACACACACACACACACACACATGTGTGAGGGGTCACTCACCCAGTTGAATCTGTCCACTCTTCAGGACCGCTGTCAATTAAATCTGTTGTGGTTTTGATCCTGAAAAGGCCTATTACACAACATGGAGATATGTGATACCAAAGCAGCTTCATGACTTTGGTCTCCGTGGACGGATGCCAAAGTATATTGAAGGATTTCTTGGAGAACGGACTTTCCGCGTCAGAGTTGGTACGTCCTACTCACCATCCTATGGACAGCAGGTTGCCATGCACTTTTGTCGCCTGAGAGGCCAACATCCAAACCCTGATCTCATCATGTGCGGTTCACGTCTACCTGTTGTGGAAGAACACAAGTTCTTGGGACTCGTCTTCGACAGGCGCCTCACATGGCTCCCACACCTAAAAGCCTTAAAAACTAAGTGCATGAGATCGCTCAATCTCTTTCGTGTCCTATCATGTACTTCATGGGGCGCTGACCGCACAATACTCCTACGCCTTTACCAGGCACTCATCGGGTCGAGACTGTCCTACGGCTGCGAAGTATACACATTGGCAACAACCGCTTGCCTCCGCACACTTGATGCAGTCCATCACGCTGCAGTGCGACTGTCAACAGGTGCCTTTAGATCATCCCTCATATCAAGTCTTTTAGTTGACGCAGGAGTGCCACCCTTAGACTTGCAAAGAGACGGACTTCTAATTAAGTACTGGTACAGACTACAACGCCAACCTAACAACCCTGTGTGTGTGTGTGTGTGTGTGTGTGTGTGTGTGTGTGTGTGTGTGTGTAATTCACCACGGCCTGCTCACGTGCCTGGACCATCATCCAGTATCCTCACAGGGAGAGCTTTTGAACTCGTAAGCCGATCTATGAGTTCTGGTGTGACCAACAACACACACCTCCATAAAGGGAGAACAGTAATCACTTTTTGTCAACGAAAAAATCTTTCGAGCTGATAGGTGCTCGAGCCTCAGCCTGCCAGGCAGGACCCTAACAGGACAGTTTCTTGATCCAAAACCACGGGGGCAGTGTGTGTGTGTGTGTGTGTGTGTCATAACTATGGTGAAAACCAAAACTCATTTTATTATTGTAGTTGATATATAGATTCCAGTCCTTTAAATATTTGTTACGTTTGAACACTACAGGAAGACGTTCCTTTCAATTGAAAAAATATAGTGAAGTGATTTATCTTTGCAATGAGTTCAGAGAAGAATGCATTTTTAATATTAATGAGCATAGGAATGCTTCCTTGATTGCCTCGGAATACTAAATAATTCAGAGCAATAATTGATGTGTGATACTTTCTTACCTGAACTAAAAGAGTAACATAAAGAGCCCAGGTTTAAAAAGAAACTCATTGTAAAGAAATCGATGGCCGAGTGGTCAGCGTGCGGGCGCGGCGTCCAGGAGGATGCAGGTTCAGCTCCCGCCAGCGGCTACAAACATGTTGGTGGTAGCGAGTGTTCTAAGTGCTAATCGGTTCACGGACAGAGAAAATCATATCCGCCAGGGTTACTTTATTAGACAAAACTTACACAGCTCATCACGACAAGGACAACACATAGGATAGGTGTTTGTTTGTGTATGCGTTTGTGTGAATGTTGTTTGTGTAGGTTAACATTTAAGTGTTGGTGTATGTGTGGAACAATGTGTAACGGTGGACAACAAGAGAACGTGGACGGACAGTCAAAGGTAAACGAATACAAGGAAAGTTAACGATGAAGACGAGACAAGACAGACTGGCAGACACAGTGACGATGGGCATTAACGGGCAATTTTTCAGTCGCCGCCGAGTGGTCTTAGACTACCCACATGCTGTCCTAACTAAAGTCCATTTATCAACTCGGATTCTAGATTCTCTCTAAAAAAGAATCAAGGATGAACTCCGGGGGACATCATGACCCAAGCAAGATGGGCCACTATAACGGGCTGGGGTCGACCACTAGGCCTTCTCTTTGGCCGATAGGCCTAAGAAACTTAAAAAAGTAATAATAATGATTACTTACATGAATTTTATACGTAAAAGCTCTGAGTGATGCTGAAATTTATTCCGAGGAATCAATTATAATACATTGTAACATTTCCTCACATTTCGTTAATCATCCTACAAAATTATCATGCCACAAAAATGAATAAATGAATGCTTATTTTTACGTCGTATAATAGTTGAAAATTCTGTTAGTGATAGCTAAAGCCGCACTATGCCCGCTCAGCCTTCTCCTGCAAACCGCCGCAGCATCCCCGACCCGCTGATACTCGACTGATCCACTTCGGGTGAAATATAATCCCCATAACGCTGACGTGATTGAGGCCCAACCATTCCCCTTCGTCTACTGCCAGGTCTTTCTTTCTAACGCTCTCTCTCTCTCTCTCTCTCTCTCTCTCTCTCTCTCTCTCTCTCTCTCTCTCTCTCTCTCTCTCTCTCTCTCTCTCTCTCTCTCTAACTCCTCCATTAACGACCAGAGGTGCAAACAATGCTATCAGTGGGGACAATAACCGTGACCAACCCGTAGCAGCGCATTCTCGCCGGGAGCCAGGGCACAATTGGAAGAAAAAGAAGGGAAGAAAATGAAAAGAAAAAGGAGGGAGAAGGGAAAGAAAAGAAATAATGAAGAGAAGATTTGAGTGAAAGAATGAATAATGGAATAGAAGAGGGAGTATACAAAAGAAAAGAGGGAAGAAGAGAGCAAAAGATGTATTATTGATATGGAAGTAAGACAACGAGGGGATGATTGCGTGTATAAGGAGATATACTGTAGGAAAAAACATGAGGGTAAGGTGAGGTTATCTAGAAATGTATGAGAGAGAGAGAGAGAGAGAGAGAGAGAGAGAGAGAGAGAGAGAGAGAGAGAGAGAGAGAGAGAGAGAGAGAGAGAGAGAGAGAGAGAGAGAGAGAGAGAGAGAGAGAGAGAGAGAGAGAGAGAGAGAGAGAGAGAGAGAGAGAGAGAGAGAGAGTGTTTGCAAACTGAAATGAGCTAGTTATATAAGTAGATTCAGTTAACCATATTAATAAAAAAAAATAATAATTAGCAAAAAATAATGCACTGTATAAAGTAAATGGAGAAGAGACAGGTGAGGAGAGGTAATTTAGGATGTATTAGAGAAAGTAGAATGGCATTACAGAAGTAGTGGGAGCAAAGAGCGAAACTGAGCTGTGGAAACTTGGGGTGACTGCTGCACCAGGATTGACTTGCACCATCGCTTCGTCAAGCGAGGAGGTAATTTTGATCGATGAAATCAATCATATCCTGATAACCTAATTACGTCTGATAACTCAGAAACATTTTGGGTATTATCGCCTTTTTGCAATCATGGCAACCTGTTGTACTGTATGCGAGCCCTTAAAATCCAAGGTTCTGTGGCTTCTTGCCACGCAAAACCTGCGTCGTCGTGCTTTTTACACCAATCTTGATATGGAAAGTCACAATCTAGTGAACGATTTTAAAAAAGGGGGATATGATTTTCAGAAAAGGGGGACAGATGGTTTTCAAAAAGGGGGACAGTTCAGCTGCTTCCAACTATCGCCCAATTAGCTTAACATCGGTTATAGGCAACATGCTGGAGTCAATAACAGCCAGGAATATTCGGCAGCATCTAGACTGGAGATACATACCTTAATTTACGACTCGCAGCATGGATTCACGAAAGGTAGGTCATGCCCCACCAACTCTTGTTCTAATACAACTAAGTATTTGAGGCGGTAGACAGAGATGAAAATAATGATGTAATTTATCTTGATTTTAGTAAAGCGTTTGACAAAGTTCCTCACCACCGACTGTTGCTCAAATTACAGGCTCACGGAGTAGAGGTTAAAGTTTTGAACTGGGTCTGGGCGTGGCTTAGCAATAGGAAGCAAAGGGTGCAAATCAATGGTAAAAGATCTAATTGGGGATGTGTTACGAGTGGGGTCCCACAATGTTCGGTATTAGGTCCACTGTTGTTCATCATTTATATCAGTAACTTTAGATACAGGAATTATTAGTGATGTCACTAAGTTTGCTGATGATACCAATATCGGTAGAGTAATTGAGTCGGATCAGGACGCTAGTATTCTCCAGGATGATCTAAACAGACTGTATGACTGGGCTGAGATGTGGCAGATGGAGTTCAATGTAGAGAAGTGCAATATTCTGAGTGTAGGTAGGAACAACTCCTCACATAACTATTGTTTAAATGACACTACCATGACCAGGTTTGGGTGCGAGAGTGATTTAGGGGTGTTAGAGAGTTCTGATCTCCGTCCAAGGGCTTAATGCATTCATGCTAGAAATCGAGCAAACAGGGTACTGGGATTCATTTCAAGGAGCGTAAACAACAGAAGCGCCGAAGTCTTTCTCAAACTATATTTAGCATTAGTTAGACCTCGTCTTGATCATGCGGTTCAGTTCTGGTCACCTTACTACGTATAGGATCGATATATCAAATTGTTAGAATCGGTACAGAGAAACTTGCCATATGAGGAAAGACTAAAACAATTAAACTTGCATTCTCTTGAAAGGAGAAGGGTGCGAGGTAACTTGATAGAGGTTTATAAATGGATGAAGGGCTGTAATAAGGGGGATATTAATTAGGTTCTGATGGTAAGAGAAACGGGTAGGACACGTAGTAATGGGTTTAAACTGGATAAATTCAGATTCAACAGGGACATAGGCAAAAAATTGGTTTGCTAACAGAGTGGTAGATGAATGGAACAGGCTGAGCAGTCATGTGGTGAGTGCCAATACAATTGTCACATTCAAAAATAGATTAGATAAATTCATGGACAGTGATATTAGGTGGGGTAGATTCACAAGATCTTAGGTTCACAGGAGCTGCCTTGTACAGGCCTACCGGCCTCTTGCAGACTCCTACATTCTTATGTTCTTATGAACGGAACCAATAAATTAGAAAAGAATACAGCTAGAGTAAAATATAGTAAGAGGCATCACAACAAGGCACAACCTCGTCATGCATTGTATTAATTTAAAACCAATAACCGGTCGAAGACAAAGATTATTGCATGCTATCAGGCAAGGTCATGACTCTGGAAGGGGGACTCCCACGGACAGACTTAGTGCTTGCAGTGTTTAACGAACGAGCCTGTGTTTCTCTACTCAACTACGCACGGGAAGCAGCAGTCCTATTGGGGTGCATCTCAATTCTGGTATGGCCGCTATCATCGCCCCAGCCCTTCCTTAATATGAGCTACTTTAAACTGATGGGGTGCAGGGCTTGTATACGGATGGCCCGGTACACAAATCACAGAACAGCATTAGAGGACCATCCGAAACCAGCTTTATTCGAAAAGGGGACGCTTTCACAGAGGCACATTGAATTTTCATGAACTGAAAGTGTAAGTTACATTTTCGAAAATATTATCAATTTTAAGAAAGTGCAAAATATGTTTCAGAGCTTGTTTTCCAATTTGATCTTTTTCTATTCAGTAATAATGTGAACACAAACAGATACACAAAAAAACAAGAATAGATTTTCGATTGATCGATTAAAAAATGAGAGAGAGAGAGAGAGAGAGAGAGAGAGAGAGAGAGAGAGAGAGAGAGAGAGAGAGAGAGAGAGAGAGAGAGAGAGAGAGAGAGAGAGAGAGAGAGAGAGAGAGAGAGAGAGAGAAGGGAAGAGCACGAACACGGTAGAAGAAGGGAGAGGGAGAAGGCAGGAGATGAACGGGTTCTGTTAACATAAAAGCTTCACTTTATTGTGTTACGAGGATATAAAGCCAGTGTACTCCTATCTTCCTGAGCTTGTCCTTTGACTGGCCGACCTCCTCTCTCTCTCTCTCTCTCTCATTACAGTTGTTTCCGCGTCACCCGTACCTAAGGAAACCTGAGGAAGGTAAACTGTGGTGACCCAAATGTCAGACTACAAAAATGTAAGTGGCATTAATGTTATGTCTGGCAGCGAAGTAACATCTTCCCCACTCTCTGGTGTGAGGGAAGGAGGGCTCCCTCCCTCCAGTAGGAGCTGACAGTATGTATGGACCCGTACAATTTACCCTAAAATTTCCCTACATCCTTGTGTTTCCACCCATTTTGGCTGATTACATAATAGCTGGAAACCATACAGATGGCAAAACAATTCCAGCAGTCACTGATCTTTACGTTCCTGGGCAAAATGAAACCACCTCTTCCTTTAGAGATCATTTACCAGTTGCTTCCGCGCGCAATAACACCTGCAGCCAAGGTTAAGGTGCCAAGTTTCTTGCACATAACCAAGAAGAGTACGGGTTTGTTCTTTCAGCTTTCTAGTATAGGCGAGGACTGACGTCAAGCTATTGTCATAACACGTTCCTGTTTATTTAAAAAAAAGTTTGGTCTCCCTTGTTGTTTCTTAGGGAGCGTGACCATCCCTTCTCCGCCAGCCTTAAATCAGTGGGTCAAGTTTCACACTATTCTAAGCTTCAGTTCTTAGCTTGCAAATTTCCTTATGCCTGTGCCCAGCAGTGTAAAGAACAGTGATTGCTGGCTTTGTTTTGCCATCTGTATATTTTCCAGCCATTATGTAATCCAGCCAATATGGGCGGAAACACAAGAAAGTAGGCGAAATTTCCGGCTAAATTGCTCAAGGCAATAGAAACTGTCAGCTCCTACTGGAGGGAGGAGAGGGAGGGAACCCTCCTTCCCTCACAGCAGTGAGTGGCGAAGATATATGTCGCAGCGCAGCCAGACACACCATCAATGCCTCTTGCATATTTATAATGATTTGGGAGGCAAATATAAAGTTGCGCGTCAAATCTCGATTCACGGACTCTGGTGTAATAATGATCCGCGCAAACTGTACTATCTGCGGTCACTATATCGCTTCCTACGGATTTAAAATTCCATCTAGCCACATTAATTATGTTTCTGGAGGTGTCTAGTATATATCAGTACATTTTCCTGCCATTCGGACACACGGGTCGGCCACCATCCCAATCCCCTCACGATCCATTCCTCGCTGCTTGCCGCATCACTTGGCTCTGAGTCACATCGGCAGGCAGGCTTACAGGCAGGGTAATGTTTGTGTTATGAAGGTGCGAGATGAAGACAAGGGATACTTTTATTATATACTATTATACTGTAAATTTGCAAATGGAATGATTTATGCACGAGAACATGTCTTTCTTAATGAATCATACACATATATATCGAGATTATAATTTATAGTGCTATAAAATGAGCGAAAACGCCGCAGATTAGAATGTAGCAGAACCGCCGAGGGAGCAAATTTTAAAGTCTCAGCGAGACATTTAAAAATGGCTAATAAGGACTTTGAGTCATTTTTTTCTATTTTTTTAATCATTTTGAATTATATAGGACAATTTTTTTTTTCTTGGCTGAGCTCTTACGGGTCAATTAATGGTCAGTGCAATGGAGATGAGCACCCATACCACGCGCGGCTATAGCGCATTGCCCCAACTTTGCCATACCTTTATGTAGTCGGTTTTACTTTATTTTTATTTAATCTCTTCATCTTTCTACCCCATTGTTCTTGGTGTTAAGCATTTCCCTCTTCCTTGTGGTTTTCCGTGAAATTTATATAAACCTTGGCTTGAAAAAAATGTCAGTCTTCGTTTAACAAAATTTGTTACACTTGCTATTTTTCTTTTTTTGTTGTTATCTTATGACTCCATTTATAATATCTCCTCCACCCTATTCCGTCTCATGTGCTTTCTTTCCTCTTTCCCTTCCTCTCTCCATTCTTTTCATTCTATTTCTTCCAATCCTTCCTCCTCCTCGCATTTCCACCTATATTCTTTTTTTTTATATATAGCTTTCATCTAGCCACACTCTTCCTCCCCTGCTTTCCATCATTCCTATCATCCTTTATTTTTCTCTTTTTCTCTTCCGTCCCTCCTTCTATTTTAGTCAAATGATATTGGATCCATTTTTACACCTTAGTCCCCCCATCCCCCCACCCCCCACCCCTCAGAGCGATATTCACTTCGCCATATCTTTCGTCACTGTCTCCATATTGGGGAGGCGTTCACTGAGTGGTTAGCGTGCTGGCGCGGTGTCCAGGAAGACGCAGGTTCGCGTCCCGCTTGCCGTTATAAACAAACGGAATTTTTCGGTCAATCGCCGAGTGACCTAAAACTACCCACATGCTGTCCTGAACATCGCCTATCAACCCGGACTGTATATTCTTTCTGAAAGAGGATCAAAGATGAGCTCTGGGGAGCAGCATAAGCCAAGCAAGATGGCGCCTCTATAAACACTTGCCTGCCCCATAACGGGTTGGGGCAGACCACCAAGAAAGCCTACCGGCGCCATAGGCGAAACGTAAAAAAAAAATATTCCTCGTCCACCATTTAATCACACGAGAGAGAGAGAGAGAGAGAGAGAGAGAGAGAGAGAGAGAGAGAGAGAGAGAGAGAGAGAGAGAGAGAGAGAGAGAGAGAGAGAGAGAGAGAAAATAAATCTTAAAGAATACATATTTGTTTTCCTCCTTCTCACAACAGGGCGGGGAGAAAACCTAAAAGACTGATAAAAGTTAGGGAAAGAGGGGAAGCCGGAGAATTTCTGGATGGATATGAGATAAATATGGAAGCAAGAGGGATGTGGGAAAAGGTCGAGGAAAAAAACTGCTATAAAAAAAAATGAGAAGGAAAGATGAGAGTTTGAAGGTGATGAGGTAAGGAGCAAAAGACTGGAAACGAAGAAGGAGAAGAGTGAAGGAGAAAGAGGAGGACGGCGACCAAGAAGAGGAGGAAGAGGAACAGGAAGAGGAAGAGGAAGGGCAGAGGAAATAGACAAACTGTAAGAGGAGGAGGAAGAGGAGAAACCAGAGGAAGAGCAGGGGGAAGAGACCATCTATCAGCGAGCGGAAGTTGCCAGGCAGTATCGTGGGACGGAAGCAGAAAGTAAGAACAGTCGAGGGGGAGAGGATTTAATTCCCCCTCTTTTCCTCGGATCTCTCTCTTTACCTCTCCTCTCACTCTTTTCCTTCTCTTTCCTCCGTCATACAATCCTCTTCCCTCCTATAGATAGTTCCAAAAAGCATTAATCATTGATATAATGGTGTCAGATCGCCTTCCCGATAAAAATATTAGATATATGTGAAAAGTTCCTTCCTTCCACGTTACAAATAACTAAGAAGAGCAAGAGATTTAGGAAAAGCACGACGAAAACGATGACGACGACAGTGATGATGATTACGACGACAAAGACGAAAATGACAACAAGAACAACGACGGGGGCAACGATAATGACGCTAACGACGACGATAAATAAGAATAAGAAGGAGGTGGGGAGGGAATATGGAAGAATAAGCAGGAGGTGGGGAGGGAATATGGAAGAATAAGCAGGAGGTGGGGAGGGAATATGGAAGAATAAGCAGGAGGTGGGGAGGGAATAAGGAAGAAAAAGCAGCGGAGTGAAAAGGAGCAAAAAACGGAAGAAATATAAGAAGAGAGAAAACGATAAAACTTCTAAGGCTTCTTGGAGTGGGATAAACACAAAAGTTCTTCCTGTTTTCCTCTGCTGTCTCCACGCCCTGAACTTTTCCCTCTCCACCCTCCTCGATGCCTCCATTAATTCCTACTTTTCCCCAGACACCCTTTCTTTCCCTGCTTATCACGTCTTCCTGCACCTTTTATATCGCAGTCTTAGAGAGTTAGTCCTGGGGTTTTGAAAGGGCCACTTCCCCTCAGATTTATTCCCCCATAAGTTCTCAGTCCCCCCTATGCAACTCGCCCATCAGATGTATTTGCCCAAGTCTAATTCCTAATATCCCTCCCATTTCTACCCGCATACATTCCAACACTAAATATTCTTTTCCATCTTACCATTCTCATTGACTATTAATCCGTAATTTTACATTCTACAAAATATATCAATTTTATGTGCTGTAAAGATTGTGAAAAGTATATGTTGTATGATTTGGGGAAAAAAAAGTTATCGCTATCTTTTCCCATAATGTATCATCAATAAGGTGACGAAAAGAAGTAGGGGGAAGATTGGTAGGCTGAAGGAAGGAATTTAAACTATGAAAGTATGAACACATTTTTTTTTCAGATCCTCCAATCTGTATATATTTATCCTACGTCTTTCGATTCAATCTATTCTTATTTCCCTACTTCTGCACCCTCTCTCTAGCTGACTAATTATCTCCGTACACATCCCCCTGCCACCGTCCCTCCCTTCCTCGACCCTATTTCAGTTCCTCCCTCTTTCCCTTTTATTGGCTGCCTAATGATCCCGTCTTTAGCACCTGTCCACTGGTTGGAGAGGAAAGGCAGTAAGTGGTGTGTTCTCGCGCGCGAACACACACACACACACACACACACACACACACACACACACACACACACACACACACACACACAATGTCTGTGCCTTTTCTTTTTTGTTCTTATGTTTTTACGGGTAGGCGGTCGGCTCTAATTAATTATTGTTTCAGTGTGCAAAGATACCAACAAAAATCTACACCTGAGAGCCTTGTGTGCGTGCATGTGTTCAGTTGCACACCCACCCATTCACACACACAAAAAAAAATAAAAAACACTAGCAACACAATACAAATACAAAGTGGAGGGAAAGTGAAACTGGCACTAATTTTTGGGCAGTCCTAAATTAACTATCAGCGAGAGAGAGAGAGAGAGAGAGAGAGAGAGAGAGAGAGAGAGAGAGAGAGAGAGAGAGAGAGAGAGAGAGAGAGAGAGAGAGAGAGAGAGAGAGAGAGAGAGAGAGAGAGAGAGAGAGGAAAGGAAAGAAAGAAACAACAACAACAAAACAGCGAGTCACAGACCTCAAAACAAAGCACCACCACCACAACCACCACCACCACCACCACCACCAGGCTCTAGACAAAACAAAAACAAATACTCTCCCAATTCAACCATTCAGCCTAAAATCCATCCATCCAGGCAGCCAGTCAGCCACGCCAATATCACGTGTTCCTCAAAATTCAAAGTAGTGTTGATGAGTTTCTCCAAAGAGAGGCTTCTTGCAATTAGTCTTCCCCTGGGGGCTGGCAGCTGTCGGGAGAGTGCGTCGAGAAGCCTTGATTAACCACGCGGGTACAAGGGGAG
This sequence comes from Eriocheir sinensis, assembly GCF_024679095.1. NCBI lineage: Eukaryota > Metazoa > Arthropoda > Malacostraca > Decapoda > Varunidae > Eriocheir > Eriocheir sinensis. Next base: position 13,976,827 of record NC_066539.1, on the reverse strand, counting down.
TGCCTGTGCTGGCTTCCCATTGTCGAGGGAGGGTAAGGGGAAGCAGGAGAGAGAGAGAGAGAGAGAGAGAGAGAGAGAGAGAGAGAGAGAGAGAGAGAGAGAGAGAGAGAGAGAGAGAGAGAGAGAGAGAGGGGGGGGGGGGATAGGAGAGGAAAGTTAGACATGGCTGAGTGCTTAGCGGAAAATATGTAAAATTCAAAATGAAATCACGCCTGGGAAAAATCAAATAAAACACAGGAGATGAAGAAGAAAGGAAAAATGCAAGAGGACTGAAAAAGCAGTGGAAAATATAATTCAACGGAGTGGGACAGAAAAGTAAAAGAAAGTATTTTTTTTCTGCAGAAATGAGAATTTGCTGCTGCACAATTATTTCCTTTAAAAGTGGAATGAAAATGATCCTGATATTGGTATTAGTCTTCCTGTGTTTGTGCTATTGTAGGTGGCAAGCTTGCAAATGATAAGTGATTATAAATGACATTTGAAGTAAGAACGTCAGCAGCAGATACAGCAGTAGTAAAAGTAGTAGTAATAGTAGTAGTAGTAGTAGTAGTAGTAGTAGTAGACATAGTAGTTGCCCGAGTAATATATATAAATAATATGTACAAGGCAAACGTGAAATAGCATTGTTGTTACCCTCGTTACTACTGCCATTATCCACACCAACAATCACAAGCATAACATCAACAACAACTGTAATATTCAAGAAAAATGACGATCCATTTAGCTACTGAGTCTCCTTTTCTCTTTTTTGTATTTGAAAAAGGGCTAGATAGCGAGAAGGCGAGGTAGAGGGAGTGAGGGAGAAGGAGAAACGGAGGGGGAGAGGGCAGCAAGTACGGCTTCCCTTCATCATAACTTTTAGAACGTGGCGAAAGGGCGGAAGGGACCGAGGGTGGGATGGGAGCAGGAAGGAGGGCGGAGGGAGTGAGCGAGTGAGGGAGAGCGGCTGAAATGGAAAGTGAGAGAGAGAGAGAGAGAGAGAGAGAGAGAGAGAGAGAGAGAGAGAGAGAGAGAGAGAGAGAGAGAGAGAGAGAGAGAGAGAGAGAGAGAGAGAGAGAGAGAGAGAGAGAGAGAGAGAGAGAGAGAGAGAGAGAGAGAGAGAGAGAGAGAGAGAGAGAGAGAGAGAGTTGAGTAAGGTTTCTGCAGGATCTTTTCCGAAATATGATGGGAAAAATGGCGTGACTAGGAAAAAAACCATTCAAGATTTTCCCCTTAACACACACACACACACACACACACACACACACACACACACACACACACACACACACACACACACACACACACACCGTCATCAATGCCTTCATCAAAAGAGCTCTTACACACTCCCACATGAACCGCTGCGAACGCCGAGCTCAAAATAATCTCCGAGCTTCTAGTCAACGACGGCTATCCGAGGAGAGAAAGAGACGTGATAAAACGACTCGACGCTTTCAAGAATGAAGAACAACAAGAACAAGAGACAACGAACATCACCATCGGTGGCTGAGTGGTAAAGCGCGCGGGCGCCGCGTCCAGGAGGAATTGGGTTCGCGTCCCGCCCGCCAACACAATCTGGGATTTTTCAGTCACCGCCGATTGGCCTAAAAGTACCCACATGATCTCTCTAACGAGAGGATTAAAGATGAGCTCCGGGGGACAGCATGAGCCAAGCAGGATGGCGGCGCTCTTAAACACTTGCATACGCCGTAACAGGCAGGGGCCGACCATCAGACCCCACCATGAAAATGCCTACCTGCGCCATAGGTAGAAACGTTAAAAAAAAAAATAAATAAATAAATAAAAAAAGGAGATACTGTCAACAGGATACAAACAACAAAAAGGCACTCTACGACATCATCCAAAACAACGTGAAACCAACCAAAACCATGCTACACATCATCATTTATTACAAATAAGAAAAACAACCAGGTTATGAAGAGGGGCTGTTTACCTCCAACAAGCCCCCTACAAGAGGTAAGCGTCGTGTACCAGCACACCAGTGCTATTGGTGACTGCAGTCCCCTAAATTCTCGGTATATCGGCGTCACCACAACGACATTATCGAAGGTTACAGCACATCTTCAAGACGGCGCAATAAGAAAACTACCTAAACGAATATGGTCATGGAACATTCTCAAGTGACAGCAAGTGAAAAACAACACAATTTTCCTTCATAGGGAGACCAATATCTACAGACTCAAGATGACTGAAATATCAATCATTCACACTCAAAAAATAGAAATCAATATCCAGGAGGAACCTGACGCGTCACCATTCACCAGAAAACAGCGCGCTCAAAGCTTCGCTCTTATTGCTTGGGCTTCGCACATCTACCAGCACCGCAGAAATTAAGCCCCGCACGCTTTTTTTTTTTTTTTAGAAAAGAGACGGCTCAAGGGCAATAAAAAGAATGTAGAAAAAAAAGCCCGCTACTCAACGCTGTGTGAGTTATTCCTCCTCAAGCAACCGACCTGCCTACATCAGTTCACTTTATTTCAATGCTTTATTCTTAACAGTTACAATTTTCAGTTACACCAAACTAAAGGAGCATAATAATAAAACTATAAATCTGAAAAAAAAGCAAAACCACATTAAAATGAATGGTATTCAGCTTACTCGTATTACAAGACATTCTCATTATAATGTACCAATGTCATCATGCAATTTACGCACTTCATTGTGCGATAGGTGGCAATCAATCTTCCCATCAGAAAAAAAAACTTAAAAGTTCCCTCAATAGAGAAATCTGCCAATTTTGATCGTCTTCCGAACGACACATCTTTGCTTTAATAGAATATCTGTTAGTCAAATATTTCATAATCTTCAATAAAAAAAAATACACTTCAGAATTTACATTGGATAACACGTATGCCGAGTTCGAGATCAGGAAATTCTTATAAAAAAATGCGATTTTGTTGGAAAGGATGTTTTAAAATGATAATGAAAATACTTAATTTTTTTTTTTTCAATAGCATGAGTAGATTGAAAGCTCATAATATGAGAAGGTAAGTGTGAGCGCGTGCGTGGGTGTAGAGCCATTGCCGTCTCGATATTGAGAAGGCCTGACAGCTTGCTGGATTCTTTGGCGATGAGTCATCCAGGTAAGGCCGACTAAAATGTTATTTTTTGTGTTTTAATCCATATTTTTGTGTTAAATATATTTTTTCTGTGGTAAATAAAGATTTCCCAACATTAATATCTTATAAACATCATCAAATTAGACATAAACAAGAGGAAATAAATAAGATATGGTATAAGGAGAGGGATAAATATTCACATAAAAAATCATATAAATACATTGACAGTCGTAACAGAGTAGACTCCTATTATTTTGATTTGTCACCGTTTCTAAATATCTCTTTGGCATTCAAAACGCTCTCGTTACAGTTACTATATTCAACAAGCCGATCCTTCATCCCTATACTAGGCAACCAGTCACCTGCTATCTGGCAACGTCTTCTTCTTCTTCTTCTTTTGACCTGTAACGCTTTGTATTGCTTCATAGGCCCTCCTCCTCTCGTTCCTCTTTTCTTCTTATTCACACACGTTCCTTTTCAGTATTATGTAACTTTCCTAAATGCAATAGTCACTTATTTTCACTTATTCACGCATTTGTTCACGCATTTGTTCATTCTTCTTCTTCTTCTTTTGACCTTTAAAGCTCTGTAGCACTTCTTAAATCCTCCTTCTCAACACTTATATACTTCACATCATCCACTAGTCACTTTACAGTGCACACTTATACATTTCACCCTGAACCTAGGGTTTTTTCTGTTCTTTTCTTCCCTTGACTTTGCTTTTCTATTCACTTTTGTTAATAGTTTTCACTATTACGGGGTTGTAGCAGGCGTAGTTGCCAGATACCAGGTGACTGAGTTGTCTAGTATACAAAGACCCACCACACATCTCTCATAACCAGACTTGGTGGTCTGTCCTCAAACCTACCAAAACGTTGCATTTCTAAGACTCCAAAACGTTGTATGAAGAAGTGAAGGTCGAGCTTATTTTTGAAGAGATTGTTTTTTTGAAGTTTGCGACACTGCACTGGTGGCTATTTGATGGGGGACATATTCCATTCTCGCACTACAACGTTGGTGAAGAAAGAATTTGCTTGTGAACATCTAGTTTTTTACATCATTTTTTTATTGTTCCTCGTGCGCAAAGTGTCATCGATCATAAACAAAACAATGTTGTCTACATTCGATGAAACCGTAAATATTAAAAATTTCATTCAGTTTTTTCCTCGAGGCGACGTTTCAGCAGAGAACACATTAATACAGCCTAAGCCTTTCTTCGTAGGATTTGTTGCGGAAGCAAGGAATTTTTGTTGCCCGACGCTGAACACCTTCTAATTTAGCAATATCCTTTTGCATGGGGGGGAGAAAAAACTGTACCGCATATTCCAAGTGGGGTCTGACTAAACTGTAGGAGTATTACATCTTTATTTTATTCTTAAATAAAAGTTTTTAATGAAGCCCAACATTCTGTTCGCTTTATTTGCTGCATTGCTGTGAGAATTTGAATTTGAGGACGATTTTGACCCCCCCAGTCCTTGACGCATTGAACGCTTTTTGAGTTTAACGCCGCGCATTCTTTTATTTCTCGTTCCAACTTGAAGGACCTGGCACTTGTCGCGTTAAAGGGCAGGCATCCCCATCTATCGACCCAAAATTTTTTTTGCAATCCTGGAGGCTTTTTGCCTGTCTTCGTCAGTGTGAACCGAGAGTTACCAATTTTGTGTCGTCTGCAAATTTACTAATGCGAACATCCACGTCGTTGATGTAAATAAAAAGAGCACTGGGCCAAGAAGAGCCTGAGCCCCTGAGGACGCCACTAGTGACAGGCGCCCACTGAGAGTTAAAAATCCGTCACACTTCTTGTTGTGTGTTGCAACCAATCAAAGCGATCCATTGGTTACCTGACCCGTCATACCTATTTTTTTTTTTTTTGTAAAGTAATTTATGATGCGGGACTTTATCAAACGCTTTCTGGAAATCAAGATAGACTACGTCCAGTGATGGAGGATCGGCTTGTTGAATAATAGTAAATATTACGACAGCGTTATGAATGTCAAAAAGATATGTTTAGAAACGGTGACAAATAAATCTAATAGGAGTACCCAGCTACGACTGCCAATGTATTCATGTGATTTTTTATGTGAATATTTCTCCGTCTCCTTATACTATATCTTATTTATTTCCTCTTTTTTTATGTCTAGTTTGATGATGTTTATAAGATATTAATGTTGGAAAATGCTTATTTATCACAGAAAAAATATATCTTCCACGAAGATATGCATTAAAACACAATAACATAACATTTTAGTTGGAGAGCGCGGGACACTCTCGGCTTAACTTGGATGACTCATACTTTGAGCTGTCAGCCGTCAGGCCTTCTCAATATCGAGACGGCAATGGTAGAGCTAGCAGTCTGTTGTAGCAGCCTCGACACGCCACACACAACTCTTCAACTTTCGGGTCATCAAGATTTCACAGCTGACATTCATACAGCGACTTACCTTGGGTACTAAATAGCATTTCTTTTGATTGCCATGATGTTGAATAAAACTGGTGGATGATAACACTGGTTCTCGCCTTCATATTTCTAATGGCAGGTCCGAGATTCACCAGACTTCCACAAGACTGATTGTGTTAGCGTATGAATGTATATGTGTATGTATGCATGCATGTGTGTAGCTATATATGTTTGTATGTGTCTGTATGAATGAATGAATGTATTCCAAAATTTCATTCCAATCAAACACCCTTCACTCCCCCCGCCTCGTTCTCCCCATACCTCCATACCTTCTGCCTCGCTCCCTCCCCTCTCGCACTCTTTCCCTCCCTTCAACATCCAATATCACCACGGTGTCTCTCTCCCTCAGTTATCACATTTAATTGCCTTTAATTCGCTCTCTGATATTAGCACTGTGAGGAAGGGAAGGAGAGAGAGAGAGAGAGAGAGAGAGAGAGAGAGAGAGAGAGAGAGAGAGAGAGAGAGAGAGAGAGAGAGAGAGAGAGAGAGAGAGAGAGAGAGAGAGAGAGAGAGGTTAGTTACAAAAATCAATGATACGAAGTAGACCATTTTGACTAAATTAAATGGTCTGGCATGATTTATGGAACTAAACGATATTACAGCGTTGCCTAATCTCGAGCCATGCTTAACCCGGTAACAGCGAGGATCATGTTTCTTAATGGTCCCTCTAAGCGAGAAAAATTAGAAAAAATAATCTCTCACACAAACCATTTCATAATATATATCAAAGCATTTGTGATCAGTTTATGCATCATCTATATTGGGGGGCTTATATCATGGCACACGGTAAAGCCACAAATTTGGCGCGTCGCTGCTACACGGTTTTGTAGGTGCTGATGCCCAAGTTTCGAAGAAAAATCTCTTATTGTTTATAATATTTCTAACCGTTTTTGAGCTGGAGGAAGGATTCAGAATTTTACAGAAAAATTCCAGATGCTAAAATGATAGATAATGAGCGGCCAAGTCTCATTTCCTGCTTCACTACAATACATTTTCGCTCGCACTGCTTGGATAAAATAAGATATTTTCCTTATTGCTACTTGTTAAAAATATGTTTGAATAAAGGTTTTGATTTGACTCAACATTGGCAAAAAGGTCAGATATATGCAGTTTTATTGGTGTTTCTCGTATACGAATTTGACAGTTTCCAAACTTTTATTAGTGTGTGTTAGATTGCCTAGAAAATTTCTAGAAACATTTTTAGAACCCTAAGTAGTCCTAATTTATCTTTTACTAATTCGTTTAAAATAAAACTTCACAGGCTAACTTGCTTCCTTCGGTGACTTGATGCGTTGCTTTAATAGTTGCATTTTGGGGGTTGATTTTAACTTTACACATTTAAAAATGTTGTCGGATTTATTTATGCTTCCTACTCGATAAACCTGATTTTCATTTTGGTAACGCTAACCGGTGTTTCAGGCTAATATCCAGACAACATTATTATAGGTAGCTCATGACGAAGCACAAATTTTAAGTCATTTAATGGCATCTGATGCAGAACGAGGAAAGAGTAAAGATACCAAATATGAAAATATAACAAACAAAGAGGAAACTGGTGACATAAACACCTCAATAGTACTGAAAATAAGTACTATACAATATACGCAGAGAAGTTTTCCTTCCCTCAGTGTCCTCAAATGGAATGGGAATATAAACAGTTGATGCTGGAGCGGTGTTCGGAGGGACGGTGGTCGCAGCAGGAAGCATAGTCATGGTCGGGTGCGAGAAATCGAACGTGGGGGACAGAGATCAAAGTGTCTTTTAATGGAAACTTGAGCGATTACAGTTTTCCAGGTTGCTGGGTCTCTCTCTCTCTCTCTCTCTCTCTCTCTCTCTCTCTCTCTCTCTCTCTCTCTCTCTCTCTCTCTCTCTCTTGCTCGCTCTGCTCTCCTTTTTTTTCCATGTCGTCATCTTCCTGCTCTATTTGTATCTGTCTGTCACTGCTTTTTTTTCTTCTTTTTTTTTTGTCTCTGGCCCTCTATTTGCCTGCAAGCATGCCTGTTCATCTTTTGCGTAGCCCGTAAATATGAGTATATATTGGTATGTACAATGCATGTATGTTATTTACTCTTCCAGTCTGCTTGTCTTTCTGTGTGCTTGCCCCTATCTCATTGTTCGTTTTTTTTGTGATTTCTCTGTTTGTCAGAATTTTCTGCATGCTAGACCGGCCAATCTGTTATTGTTATTATTATTATTATTATTATTATTATTATTATTATTATTATTATTATTATTATTATTATTATTATTATTATTATTATTATTATTGTTTTCATGTATTTTCATTTCTCTCTTTTTTTCCTTTCTTTTCTTTTACAATATTTTCCTTCTCTTCCACCTCAACCTCCCATCAATTTACACTTCATTCTTCTCTTGCTTCTCTCATTACTGATTCTTCTTTATCTTCCTTTCGCAAAGTTCTCCTCGTCCTCTATCCCCTCTTTCCTTCAGCAAGTAATAAGCTGGAGGGAGTTTATGCGGACCACGTGTCGCCTCCCCTCCTGTTGGTGATGCGAGTCTTGCTTAATAAATCAGAAAGCAGAGTGTAATCTTTTTAGTCGGGGTCTACTTTTTCTCATCCTTTTTTCCTTTTCCTAACCTCAATTGTCTCTCTCTCTCTCTCTCTCTCTCTCTCTCTCTCTCTTAGTGTGGACAGAGTCAGATCACAGAAAATGGGAGGCAATCGTGCAGAAGATGCTTTCATTTTAGGGCTGAGGAAGAGAAAGACCCAAAGAGGAGAAAGAGTAATAGGAGGCGAAAAGAGAAGCTGGATGAAAGAGAAGGAGCATAGTGGCAGATATTTTACCCTTCCTTCTTTCGGCAGTGACGCCCAAGGCTAATCTATTTGAGAAAGTCCTTTGTTGGTGGTCCGGAATGTATGTGTGTGTGTGTGTGTGTGTGTGTGTGTGACTACACACACACACACACACACACACACACACACACACACACACACAGGACTTTAAGGAAAACGTGAATGAGTATTTTAGACAAGATATGAACGAGAGGTTGAGCAAGAAAAAAATGGGGTAAAACATGCTGCTATAAAAAAAATATAGTGGTAAGAACTGATAAGGAAGGAAAAAAAATGCAGCAACGACGAAAAAGAAGAAAGGTAAAAATATTTAAAACAAAGCCACAGAACACAAATACACATACTATTATCATTACCGTGAGGGATGTCACCTTTAATATATCGCGGGTTCTTTACAAATGGCCTATAAATCTTGTCTGTGCGACCTACCATCATCATCACCATCTTCATTATTCTTCCTCTCACGACACAACACGTCTAGTATTATCATTTCTCTTGTCATTAGGGTCCTTGTCATGTGGCGGGTAGAGGGCTTAAGGGGATGCTTCACCTCTGTAGTTACCAAGGAAGGAGGCGCAAAATATCTTGAAGAGTGATACGAAGGGGGGGGGGGGGAGAAGGGGTCCTCAAGATTGGAGTTTACCGAAGCAATGAGGTTGGGAAATGGCACGGAGGATAGCACGAGGAATGATGCGTAGAGCTTCGGTACTTTATCTAAACTTGCTAAAAGTAAAGGCATATGGAATAGGGTGAAAGGGAGCAATTTAGGAAAGGAAGATGAATCACAAAGATGGAAGTAAATGTTATTTTACACTCCTGTCTTGTCACGTATTTTAGTTTGTAAATCTATCAGTGATCTTCCTTTTTCATAGTATAATATTTTGGAAAGTCCATCCTTGTTTTCAAAAGTTTTGTTTAAAAAATGGTAAATAAATGAAAAATATATCACTATATCGGTTTTTTGGACTGGGATGAAGGTGCTCTAAGACATTTTTTTTCTATCTCGGTATATTGATCTGTATACACCTAATATTAACAGCATATGCCTGTCTCTACGTAGATGCATATATGTTCAAAATCAGATGGGGGTGACCACATTTTTTTCTCACGATAGAGGTAATCGAAGTAATGTCCTCATACTTGATTTGACACACATTATGGATTGAGGTTCGCACGATGAGGTAACGGTCTCTGTATGGAAAAGGGCGAAGTGAGGGAGGCGACGAGCCACCTCATCCTATCGGCCTATACTGTAATTACTCACACGTACAAATATGGGTCACAAATATGTGTCACATTGCTTGAAAGATAATATATACTTTGTAATAAAAAGTGACGTCAGGGAAAAGTGGTTCTAAGAACTGGAAAACTCTGGAAAGACAGACAGTCCGTGAATACTGGCATAGAGATAAAATCGCTGGCACAGTGTGAAGGAAGCAACTGCCGAATAGTTCCTTCTGAAACAGCAACCATACTGAACGGAAAGAGTACTGTCCGTAGTCTTGATGGCAGCACACCTGTCACATCTGTCTCTTCTAATCATATCCGTGGGCAAAGAGAGGGTGGGGGGTTAGCGGGGGTGAGGTGAGGCCGGCCACATTATTCGGAGCTGCCTTGTACAGGCCTACCGGCCTCTTGCAGACTCCTGCGTTCTTATGTTCTTATGTTCTTATGAACTGTATACTGGCTCGATCCCATTCCCACAACCAGCCAATCAACTGTCAGATGTGTCAGCCAGACCGAGCCAGTCACGATGCAGGAAGGGCTTGGAGAATGACGTCATAAAGTTTCTATGTAACAAATTTATAAAATCAATATATTTTTTTTACAACAAAGGAGACAGCTCAAGGGCACACAAAAAAGGAAACAATAATAAAAAAAAAGCCCGCTACTCGCTGCTCCTAAAAAAAATCAAAAGAGGTGGCCGAAAGTGGGGTCAATTTCGGGAGGAGATGTGTCCTGATACCCTCCTCTTGAAAGAGTTCGAATCGTAGTCGTAGTCTACCTTTCCTTCCTGCTGGAAGTACGCCTACATACAGCCTGTGCCTAAGACCGCTCCAATCACTCAAACTACCGTCTTATACCTTTACTTTCCTGTCTTCCTTAAGCTTTGGATTCAATCCTTAACAGGGAGATTCAAGAACATCTATCCACTTATAATCCCTCTCTCTCTCTCAGCCGTATCGGTGAAACTTTCTCAGTTGCCTTAGACATATCGAAAGCTTTCGATAGAGACTGGCACAAATTATTCCTCCCTCCCTCAAGTGTAGCCTATTTACTATTAGTTTCTTGTATTTTTTATTTAATTTGTATATTTTCAGCCTGACGGCTGCCTTACATTGTTAAACCTATTATTATTATTATTATTATTATTATTATTATATACCTATTATTATTATTATTATTATTATTATTATTATTATTATTATTATTATTATTATTATTATTATTAGATTATGGATGTAGCAGCCCTCCCTCAGAGTTTGATCTATCCATTGTATAGAAGTTACTCAGAAAGAGGGAAAGGTGGAGACAGTTCGGGGTTGTTGAGTGCGCAGCGTTACTCATCCAGACAGGCCAGCCCACCATTCAAGCAATTATCCTGAAAGTGTTTGCAGAGGTAAATCAGTTGGAGGTAGACACCTGATTGGTGTCTTTTGCCAGCCGGGTTTTTTCTTATAATTATGTTAGATGTAAGTTTCGTAACGGGCAGAGAAACACAGGCAGACATACAAATGCGAACAAAAATGAAAACACTTAATTATCAAACATAACTTTAATCAATATAATAATGATATTATGAATTCTCTCTCTCTCTCTCTCTCTCTCTCTCTCTCTCTCTCTCTCTCTCTCTCAGAGGTAATCATTTTCTTATAATTTACTAATAGGAACACGCATACACACCTACTGTTAAAAATGGAAGTACTAGGATGATATAACGTACACAAAGACAAAGTCTATCCCTCACTTTACCAGTAATATATATTTTTATCACCATTATCACACTTGACATCACACCTTGGATTACTATCACTACCACATTAATAACCAACCAGTCTCTTCAACATAACGTTCACATCAATAACAACAATCATTGCCAAAAGCGCCACTTTTAATACAACTGTTGCTACCACCACCGTTGCTATCACAATCCTGCGAAATGAAGCATAGATAATTCAGATGCAAATTCGTGGTTACTTTTCAATATATAATCAAGGCAATGAACGGAAACGGAAAGGCAAGTTCAGTCTCAACTTTCCTCCCTCTCTCCCTTCGTCCCACCTCTTCCTCCCTCGTTTACTGGCCGTTGGGAGGAGGGGTGGAGGGACAACGGGGAAGGGATCTGGCGTGAGAGATAACACAGGTGGGATGAAGGGAAACGACGAGAAAGGAATCGGGGGGGGGAGAGAGAGAGAGAGAGAGAGAGAGAGAGAGAGAGAGAGAGAGAGAGAGAGAGAGAGAGAGAGAGAGAGAGAGAGAGAGAGAGAGAGAGAGACTGTTCCAGATGATATACACGACAGATAAACAGATAAACAGACGACCAGACGTATTCATTAGACAGCCAAGGCGTCTGTATGTGTGAAGTTAAAAGAGAAATATATTCCAGGGAGAATTATATTCGAGTGAAATCAGAGAGAGAGAGAGAGAGAGAGAGAGAGAGAGAGAGAGAGAGAGAGAGAGAGAGAGAGAGAGAGAGAGAGAGAGAGAGAGAGAGAGAGAGATAGATAGATATATATATATATATATATATATATATATATATATATATATATATATATATATATATATATATATATATATATATATATATATATATATATATATATATATATATATATATATATATATATATATATATATATATATATATATATATATATATATCTATATATATATATATATATATATATATATCTATATATATTACTACGCATTTTTTTCAGGCAGCAAATATTATCACCTAATAATGTTAGCGGTAGTGAGTGTTCTGAGTGCTAATCGGTTCACGGATAGAGAGAGGCAATATCCGTCAGGGTTGCTTTATTGACAAAAATCACACAGGTCATTGACATATACAAGACACATAAAAGAGGTGGTGGAGTGTATATGTGTTTGTGAATATGTAGTGTAGTGTGAATGACATTGGAATGTGTGTGTATGTAGTTAACAATATGTATGAGTTAACAATAGGAGTACGAGGACAGACAGTAGAAGATAAACGAGTAACAAGAGAAGTTAACATTGATGATGCAACACGGACAACAGGGAGACGAGACAGCGACAATGAAAATACATAGACGGCACAGGAGACACAAGACGAGGGGAGACGAAAACATTGCACACGAATACACTTAATGAGTGTGCTGCAGCGCCACATTTTCTTGGGTCACCGGGGAAGCAGAGCACACGGGTTTCAGCGGTAGCTGCTACAATAACATACCAATTGACATGACATGAAGGACTTTATTTCAATTCCGCTACTGTCTTCATCAATGCTCTCAATATCGGCAGCCCATCCCATTTCTCTACATTTCTATATCACTTGATCGACACTATCCCCTTATCTCTCACGCCGCCTCCTCCACCAGCACACCGTTACCACCACACCTCCATCACCGCCTCCACCACCACCACTGCTCCTCCATCAGACACTAGTGTTGACATGCCTCTCGCCAACGCCTTACCCAGCTGAGCATTTGATGAACACTGACGTTACCGAGCTGGTAGAGTGCACACAAGCGAGTGATGGAAAACACACACACACACACACACACACACACACACACACACACACACACACACACACACACACACACACACACATGAAAAAAACTGAAGAAAAAGATCTGGGAGTGATCATAGCAGACAAGTTATCCTTTGGAAAACATATAATGGTGACGTATTGAACATAATAATAACACTTATCAATGACAATATTAAATATATTGATTTGATGATTTATGCAATATATTGATTTTTATTAAAAACGTCTCATTTGAATAACTCCGGTGTTTTTTGATCTGATCTTTGAAAATAATACGCCTTGTAGATACCATTACCATAAACAATTTGTACCAAAATAAATAATTTCTTTTGGTAATCCTTCACACTCATCATAGAACTATCTTTTTGGTACAATTTTTTTGTATAAATACTCCATATTATAATGCTTTTTAAAATTTGTTACAAGCTTTATAAACAAAAAAGTTACTCAAAAAAGTATAACGTCCATCCCCAAAAAACACATTTTGAGAAAATCGAACTTAAAGTTTAGCGACAATCTTAACTATATTTACGCCAAGTATATCAATATTCGAAATACATCTTCTAATGGTGCATTTCATGTAGATTTTAATGCTGTTTGAATTTTAAAGATCGGATACTAACTAAAGGAAATATCAACGTTAGAAACACATCATGTGATTGGTACAAGTTGCCGGCGGTTTTATTCAAGCATAAAATATTTGTGGTATTTGGTATTGTTCCTCAGTTTCACTACTACTACGCTTTTTATGAACTCTGCCTTCAATAAACTCACTAACCCGCCTAGACTTAGCCAAAAACTTCGCTTTCTTACGCCGCATTTTGATTGTAAAGCATCGATAAGAGATGCGTGGCCTCACCCCCTCTATTCAAGGCTGATTGAGTCTTGTGCTCAGCGCGCGCTGCCTCAAGGACGCTCCCTGTGTTCAAACAAGTGTCGTACCGGAGAAAAAACAAGTTATTCGATAAAAAAATAGGTGGATTATTTGAAAATAATATGGTCCTCATATAGCAATATTCATCAAGTAGCATTTAAAAGCCCCACCAACTCAGTGGTTTAAATGCCCGCTATCGCCGTAATATCTTGCGTTTGGACGCTCCGAGGGTTCGGCTCATTCCTGGTGCCGAAAAAAAAAGAAAAAAGAAAAAAATCATATTTTTTTCATATTTATGCTCAGTAAATCGTATGTTCTACCCTTACAACATTCGATTAGTTTTCCTCGGAGGCGAAGTTTCTCAAGAGAGAACATGTTAAGGGTGGAAAGCCTTTCTTCGTAAGATTTGTTGCGCAAGGCAGGGATCATTTTTGTTGCCCGACGCTGAACACTTCTAATTTAGCAATGTCCTTTGCATGGTGGGGAGACCAAAACTTTACCCCGTATTCCAAGTGAGGTTTGACTAAACTATTGTATAGTGGAAGTATTACATTTTTATTCTTGAATAAAAAGTTTCTTTTAGTGAAACCCAACATTCTGTTCGCTTTATTTGCTGCATTGATGCATTGCTGTGAGAGCTTTAGGTTTGACGCGATTTTGACCCCCAAGTTCTTAATGCATTGAACGCTTTAAGTTTAACGCCGCGCATTTCGTAATCGAACTTCTTATTCCTTGTTCCAACTTGAAGGACCTGGCACTTGTCTGCGTTAAAGGGCATCTCCCATCTATCCGACCAAGCTGAAATTTTGTGCAAATCCTCTGAAGGCTTTGCCTGTCTTTGTCAGTGTGAACACTGAACCGAGTTACCAATCTTTGTGTCGTCTGCAAATTTACTAATGCGATTATTGAGTCCAACGTCCACATCGTTGATGTAAATAATGAAGAGCACTGGGCCAAGAACCGAGCCACTGGTGACCGGCGCCCACTCTGAGTTAAATCCGTCAATCACCACTCTTTGTTGTCTGTTGCTCAACCAATTCGCGATCCATTGATGTACTTGACCGTCAATACCTATTTGCTTTAATCTGTAAAGTAATTTATGATGTGGGACTTTATCAAACGCTTTCTGGAAATCAAGATAGATTACGTCCAGTGATTTGGTTACGTCATAAACTGAGAAGAGGTCGTTATAAAAGGTCAATAGGTTTGATAGGCAGGATCTTTTGTTACGGAAGCCATATTGTGAGTCCCCAGTTAATGTGTGGCTTTCAAGGTAACTCACAATTTTGTCTCTAATTATGCTCTCAAGTAATTTACCTACAACTGAAGTTAGACTAATGGGCCTGAAATTACCTGGTAATTTTTTGTCTCCTTTTTTTAAAAATCGGTTACGTTAGCCTTTTTCCAATCCGAAGGGACTATTCCTTGTCGCAAGGACATATTGAATAAGGTTGTGAGGGAGGAGATTATTTCGCTCTTTGTTTCTTTAAGCAGTGTAGGATATACTTTGTCAGGTCCAGGACATTTATTTGTTTTAAGTGATTGGAGGGCTTTAAGGACTTCATCGGTTGTTATTTCAAAATTAGGCAATGCATGCTCGGGATTTACATTAATTAGTACTGGTGCTGGAGGTAGTGGTGGGAGAACTGTTAGTATTAAACACCGAGGAAAAGTAATTGTTTAAGAGGTTTGCAGCTTGTTGGAAGTCAGTCACTAGTGCAATGTCGCTGTTTGTTAAGGGTCCAATTCCACTTCTGATCGCCTTTCTGTTGTTTATGTAACTGAAGAAGGATTTCGGATTATTTTTACAGTTGGCCGCAATATTTTCTTCACATCTACGCTTTGCCTGACACACTAATCTTTTTACTCGTCGCCTGGCATCATGATAAAGTCTAATGTTTTCGGGCGTGCCTTGCCCTTGCTTTTGCCTGTAAAACAATTTTCTGTCCTTGACTGAGTGTTTAATTTCGCTATTAAACCAAGGTGGGTTTTTATTAGTGTTACTTCGCTTCTCACATAAAGGGACGAATGTGTTCTGCTGAGTGAGTAAATGATTTTTAAAGCTTAGCCAGGCGTCATCAAGCTTTTTCAAGCTCAGTTTTCTCGCCTCCTATATGTTTCACCAGAATTATAATTTTGTCTTACCGATGAAACGTTATGCTGCCATCCCCGCCTCTGAGGGCGCAACCAAAGGCAGAGCAAGCCGGCATGAAGGCAAAATGTTGAGGTGTGTGGGCGTCGCGCGTCCGGCCAGCCGGACATTGTTATGGATGGACTTGAGAAGTCGAGGGAGGAGGCGCAGCGAAGCCAAGGCCAAGACCGCTTTACTTCTGTGACGTCATGCCCTGGACGCTGCCAACCGACGCCGCCACGCGGTTTGAAAAACTGTCTGGGTCTAACCGAGAAAAAACAGTAAAGTCATGGTGGAGGAAAGTAGTGGAGGGAGGCAAAAGAAGAGTAGAGCAACCTGCAAGAGGTGTGAGTTCAATGGAGTGGTTAACGAAGAAAGTTTGTGCAGAAATTGTGAAGAAGAAGAGAGAGCCGGCAGGGAGACCTGCAAGAGATGCGCCAAGAAGGTGCGGCACAACGAGCGTGGGCTGCAGTGTGACAGCTGCCAGGTGTGGCACCACGTCAAGTGTGAGCAGGTGGAGGATGGGGTGTACGAGGCGCTGAAGAGGCAGCAGGGCACCCTGTGGTTCTGCACACCCTGCAACCCCAAGGTAAGGCAGACCATTAGGGAGGCTGACCAGATCATGAAAGAAAACAAGGAGATGAAGAAAGAGCTGCATGGCCTGAAGGAGAAGAATGATCTGATGGTTAAGAAGATGGAAGAGATAGAAGAGAAGTGGAAGGAGAGGGAGAACAAGATGGAGGAGGAGAAGGGAGATCTTAAGGCAGAGCTGAGCAAGTGGAAGAAGATGAATGATAAATTGAAAGAGAATTTTGAGAGTTTTGAAGAGAAAATGAGGGTGAAAGAGGAGGAGATGGTGAGGAGAGTGACTGAGAGAGTGTTTGAGAACCTGGAAGAGAGGGAGGAAAGAGAGAAGAGAAAGAAGAATGTGATCATGTTTAATGTAAGGGAAAGCAGTAAGGATGATGCAAAAGAAAGGGAGATGGAGGACAAAGAGCTGTGTGAGTATGTGTTCAAGGACAAGCTTGGAGTGGAAGGAGCTCAGGTAGAAAAGGTGTACAGGCTGGGAGTGAGAGGGAGAGGGAGAGAGCGGCCACTAGTGGCATGTCTGAGTGACGTGTATGCAAAGTGGGGAGTGATTAAGAGAGGCAAAGAGCTGAGTTATGTACGAGAGGAAGAGATTAAAAACATCAGGATTGGTGTAGATAAAACAAAGAAAGAGAGAGAGGAAGATGCAGTGCTAAGGGAAGAGCTACAAGAGAAAAGAAGGGAGGGAGGTAAATGGATAATAAAGAAAGGCAGGGTTGTGAGGGTGGCAGAGCATCAAGGTAGGGAATGAGATGGGGAAAGAGGGGAAAGAAAAGGGGAGGGGGAAGTATTTGCAGCAGTGAAAGTTTTGAATGTGCAGGGCTTAACTAAAACTAAGGGGAAGGAAGTGGAGGAATTAGTTAAGGGCAATAGTATAGTTTGTTTAACGGAAACCCCAAAAAAATGTAGGGAGGTTAATTTTGGCGATAATTTTGAAGTCTTGGACAATATGAGAGAGGAAAAGGACAGAAGGGGAGGAGGACTAATGATTATTTACAGAAAAGGAAAAGGAACAACTTTATGTAAAATAGAAACAAAATGCAAGGATGTTTTACACACAATAGGAAAAATAGGAAAATGGGAGGTTAGATTAGTGTTAGTATACTTTAGTGTTAGTGATGTAGAGAGAAACAAGGAAATAACACAAGAAATAGAAAAAATAAAAGAGGAAAACCCAGAGCCTTTGATGATAATGGGTGACTTTAATGGACATGTGGGGTTCAAGGGAACACAAAAAGTAAACAGGAATGGGGAAGTGATTATACAATGGATGGAAAAATATGGATTGATTATGTTAAATGATGACGAGAGGTGTGAGGGACAAGTGACATGGAACCGAGATGGACAGCAGAGTGTAATAGATTATGTATTGGTGACAGACAAGGTGTACAATAGATTCCATAAAATGAGGATAGATGAAAAAAAGGAAGAATATGATCTTTCAGACCATAACCTGATAGAGGTGGAATTAAGGGTAAAAGAAGAAAAGAGGGAGTTCAAGAAAAATGACTGGATTGAGAGGGAGTACTATAAAACAGATAAATCATCACTAGAAAACTTTAGGAGAAAGCTAGAAGAAAGTGTGACGAGGAATAAGGTGGACAGTATAGGAGAACTGGAGAAAAAAATGAGAGAAACAGCAGATGCAGTGCTAAAAAGTGTATATAGAAGAAGAGAGAAAAAGCTAGGGGACGGAGAGGAACCAGCATGGATAAACGAGGAAATAAGGAAAGAAATAAAAGAAAGGAAGAGGTTAAACAGAAATAGGAGAAATGCAAAATGCAAAGAAGAGGAAGAAAGGTGGCAAAAATTATATGTAGAACAAAGAACAAAGGTACAATTAAAGATAAGGAAGGAAATGTACAAACAAGAGGAGAAGATAACAAAGGAAATTAAGGATAAGAAAGATGGAGGGAAAAAGATGTGGGAGTATATAAGAATACTTAAAGGGGAAAAGGTTAAGGATAAAGACACTTTAAGGATATATGGGGAGGACGGAGTGGAGCTGGAGAGAGGAAAGGTGGGGGAGGAAGTAAAAGGTTTTTGGAGTGGAGTGTACAGAAAACATGGAAATGATATAAAGGAAGTTTGGAACACAGAGAAGAGAGAGGAGTATGTAAGGGAGTATGAACAGGTAAAAAAGGACATAGAGGAAAACCAGGCTGTAAGGTTGGAGGATATTAATGAGCTGAGGGCAGTGGGGTGGCAGCACACCGAAAAATGTGGACTAGAAGTGAGAGAACACATGGAAATGACAAGAAGGGTGAAGGGGGGATTCATCTATCTGGAAGAAGAAAGCATAAGGGAAGATAGAGTAATTAAATGTATCAATAGAATGAAGAATAAAAAAGCAGTTGGAACAGACAAAATAAAGCCAGAAATGTACAAAGAATTTGCAAAAAGTAAAGTATTACGGAAGGTGTTGGTTGAAGACCTTGGGGCAGTATTAGAGACAGGGAGGATACCAGAGGGATGGAGGGACTCTAGGACAGTCATGTTACCAAAGAAGTGTAGACCAAAGGTTAAAGAACTAAGGCCAATAGCTCTGACAAATGTAGGGTACAAGCTAATGATGGCTGTGATTAGAACTAGCTTGGAAGACCACATTAGGATAAATGGTATAGGTAAGGATACACAGGCAGGATTCACAGAGGGAAGCATGATAGAAAACAACCTATTTATTTTGAGATATTGTGTTGAAGGAACGTATAAGATGAGGAAACCATTGATAGTAATCTCGATAGATTTTGCAAAGGTCTATGATAGCGTAAAACGAGATAAGTTGATCGAAGTTTTAAAGGTAGCAAGGTAAGCCCAAAAATCATTAACATCATAGCAGGAGTGTATGTAGGAGATAGAACTAAGATAGAGATAGATAAAGAAGAGGAGGGGCTCAGCCTCAGGGGATATAAATAGAAGTGACCAGTGGGATCAGACGGGGATGTACTGCCTCAACTACACTGTTTAAGCTGATAACATTTAAAATAATTCGGGAGTTCGAGGAACTCGACTGTGGGTACAAAGATGAGGCTTTTAGGATTACATCACTCTTCTTTGCAGATAATGGCATGGTATTGGCAAATAGTGTAGGGGAAGCAGTACAGGTGATAGAGAAGATAGAGACTATAGCTAAAGAATATGGACTAGAAATAAATAAGCAGAAAAGTAATATTATCGTTTTTAATATGGAAGACAACCAGAAAGTATAGGGGGTATTAGTGTTGGGGATATAATTAAATATTTAGGAGTAATAGTTAACGACAAAAGGAACTGTTTTCAAATGCAAAAGGAAGAAATGTTCAGGAAAGCGAGAAGGCTAGCAAATATGACATACAATGTAATTGAAAAGAGCTGTTCAAGAATGTTAATAGGAAAGACATATTGGAAAAATGTTGCACTGCCATCCATCCTGTACGGGGTAAATATAATAAACATCACAAAGACAGACATAAAAAAGTTGCAGAGGATAGAGAATGGGGTGTACAGGAAGATTTTGAGGGCACCAATGTATGCACAGGAAGCAGCACTCAGGGGGGAGATAGGAAGCTCCAGTGTTAAAAACAGGATAAGGGAGGGACAGTGGAAGTACTTAAGGTATGTTCTTGTGGAAGGAAACGATTTGGTGAGAAGGGTGGGAGAGGAGATGATAGAGAAGAGACAAAGTAGGTGGGTGAAAGATTTGTTGAATGAACTAAGAGCAACAGAGGGACTGAGTGTGAGTGTGAGGAATGAGACAAAGGAGAGTATAAAGCAGAGAATGAGAGAGTTGGATACAAGAGAGTGGAAGAGGCAAATGAATGAGAAAGCAAGCCTTAAGATATATAGAAAATGGAGACAAGAGTTGGGAGGGCAAGAGGAGGTATACACCAACAACCAAGCCTCAGAAGTGCTATTCAGATGCAGGACAAACAACTTGCAACTAAAAGACAGAAACAGACACCGGCAAGAGGAAACCAAGTGTGACATGTGTGAAGCTGAAAACGAAGACCTGCGACACTTTCTGCTCTGGTGCCCGGCCTATGCTGAGGAAAGAATAAAGTGCGTGAGGCTGCAACAGCCTTACGAGGAAGAAGAGGACGACACCATTGGAAAATTTTTATTTGAAAATGAACACACCGAACAAACGAAAACAACAGTACACAAGTTTTGGACAATAAGAGAAAAAAGAATGAAAGAAAAAGGAAAATAATAGACCCAGACAGTAGACACATCAGGGAGTGCCGTTACAAAGGCAAAACTCCCGACCGACTACTACTACTACTGCCCTCTCCTTCCATTTTTCCTACAAGGACTTGCTCTCCGGCTGAGCTCCGCCCATCCCTATCCCCTATGCTTCACCTCACAGTGAAGAGCGGCGCCCGCTGAGGGCCACTCCATCTATTCTTCCTCCGAGGGCGCGACTGACGTAAATATTTACGACAATTTTTTTATATCACAAGAAGGAGTGATTTCCGACGGCAAAGCAGTACGGCAATGTGTTGTATGGACATTGAACCCTTCATAAAGCACCAATTAAGGCGTTCGTGGGTGTGAAAGTGGTGACAATATAGAATAATACCGGAGCGAGAAAGCCAATGTTAGGCTGGGCTCCGCTGAGGGCCACGCCACTCCATCTATTCTTCCTCCAAGATAGCCACCCAGGGAGCCCTGCAAATAGATTTTGTTCCAATTATTCAGTTTTGAATAATCAGAAATCAATAAAATATTTCACGTAGATGTAAGTGCATATCAACACACTATATTCTTTAGCAAATGAAAACATTAATATTTGCATTAATACATTTCCTAGTACTTTGTTGACAGCAATCAGTAATATATATTTATTACGCTTACGGACCTTTTTTTTTTTTGGAAAATGCCTGAAGAATTCAATAATATTTGTACTGATATGATTGTTAGAACAACTTAGGTATTCCTAAGAACCGTTTGCGTTGGCGCCTGGCTGGAGTGTTTTGGTGGGTCAGCTGCTGCAGCCACGGAGCCGGGCGAACCATGGGCTACGAGGACCACCCAGACGGGAAGGACTGCTTCCATAAGATCACAGTAGCAACGAAGTATACAGGATTTCTTGGTAAATATATATACGTTGCCTTAGGGCGTCAAATGTGACTTGGGCAACAGCCTTCTGCCGGTGAGACGGAGTGGACCCCATTTTAGTAAGTCTTCAGTTCACCTTATAAGCTGGGTCTCATTTTAGAATGTACAACTGATGTTAAATTTCTCGCCACCGCGGTGTAGTGGTTAGCGTCCTTATATACGAATCTGCGGGCCTGGGCTCGAATTCCGGTCTTGGCAGTGGGCGAGCAGCTCGCCCATCCCTCCTTCGGGGTGGTCGATAAATGGGTACCAGGGGAAGGTAAGCTGTGGTAACCCGGATGTTACGCAGGCCCTGTGTCGGATTAATGGGTTCTCCCATCACAGACTCAAAAGGCCAACGGGGCAGAGATGACCCGCCGGTACGAACAGCTAAAGCTTATGTTTACCATTTACTGTTATCGAAATTTCAGGCCCCGCTCCGCTGCTAGTGCAGCACTTCACAGGGCTGTCAACAATACAATGATGTTAACATAAAAAAAATATTATCCACGAACGTTTGTAATGTCATAGGATTTAATGAATGAGCTAGTATTCAGTGCTTCCTTGAAGGTTATGGAAGAGTTTGAGGGAAATATCCCAACACCTTAGCAAATATTGGGGTATTATTCTAGTGTTTGCCCATACTCACTCACTCTCCATACCAAAGGGGGGTTCAAGAGGGGCGAAGCCCCCTGTTACAGTATTAAGGTCATAATGAAGCATCTAAACGGTAAGGAATTTACGTCATAGGAATCTTGCAACTGTCATATACGACTATGTATTCACTTACTGGTAGCATATACGAACGCGTGAAGCAGGTTTGGTATCACGTACGAATGCGTGAAGCAGGTTCGAACGCAGGTTACTTGTGTTCAATGTCCCTCAGTTAGCTGTTTGGTCGTAAAGTTTGGTTGGGGTAGTTTAAATGTGCTCCCCCACCCAAATACCCCGACTTCCCGCAGGTCCCCCAAGATCGTTAGGGGAAGAGGATTAATTCGGCTTTTAAGTACTTCCGCCTTTATATTATGGTTGAGGGACATGTATTTTGTTTTATTAACTATGATATATGGAGGCGGATTATCGTATTCTGGATTCGTATCCAATAGCCACAATCACCTTGTATACTGGGAATATGAACCCGTGAAGCAGATTCAAAATGTGGTCTGTAAGGATTCACGTGTTCGAACAGCTCAGGCAGGAGGTTCGAGAGCCTTCACTTGCTCTAGCACCTGCAGTTCTGTTTAAGGTGCGGCGTTGGAAGGATCACAGCTAGCCGGTGGTTTTGCTTGTGTCAGCGATAAACAATGAAGATACACTGTGTTTGGTGCCATGGATTCTACATGGAGGACAGAAACCTTGCGATGAGGTGACAACCTACTAGAGAGAGAAGGCATGAGTGTGGTGTAGGTGGTTTATGTGAGCACAGATGGCCTCCGGCGCCACGCCAGATGGTGAGGTGAGCATTGTTTGGTGGGTTCACTACGCTTCTCTCTCAAAACAAGCTTGGGAATCCAATGAGTGCGTGGTTTCCGTATGGGAAACACTAAATTCATAGCAAACGCTCATTTTGGTGGTGGTGGGAGGAAAAATCCCTAAATTTAGGGAATTTCCCTAGATCTAGGGAGTTTTTATCCCCCCCCTACTAAAAAATACACGATTGTGAGGGATTTCGTGTCCCCCACCCGAAACCCCGCATTCCCACCAGGTCCCCAGGCTTGTATGGGGGGGAGGGGGGAGTATGGGCAAACACTAGAATTTTACCAAAATTGGCAATTTTTTGTTTGTTTACGAGTTTTCACCAGAAAACCGGGAGACGTAGAATATTGGGTATGGGTTGAATTTGTAAGGGAATGATTGGCCTTTATCCCATATAAAGGAAATTTAGATACATTCAATATTTTTTGAGAGGGAAGGGTTGAAAGTGAGTGTGTACGCATTATTCCAAAAATCCTATTAGTATGCGCATGCTCCAATTAGTACGCAATGGCTTCTAATTCTAAAACCTTTTGAAATATTACTCTACCATTCCAGTACATTATAGACAGGAGTCTCCTGACCATTTTATGTTAAATGATGTTTGTTTAGAAATGAAAGAGTACGGGGGTTCATTACGCGTACGTAAAAATAATCAAAATTAAAGGGCGACCGATTTAAATACCTGCAATTTAACCCGTACAGTGTCGTCTTTTGTCATCGATATGGGTCATGCCAGGTTGCACTTTTTTCGTATTTTTTATATATATATAAAAATGTATATATAAATATATAAATTATATATATATATATATATATATATATATATATATATATATATATATATATATATATATATATATATATATATATATATAAATATATATATATATATACCTATATATATTATTTATATGTGAGGAGTGGAACCCTAGATTGTTTGTTGTCTTATTTTCTCCGTCTCAGAGCTAACGATGTCATACCAGGAGAGGGAAATTTATCTTTAAATTATTTTAGAGCATATATTCTTTCCATTATAAACACTTCTCACTACCCTAAAGCGTGAGTAATGTATAAGTACTTCTTTACATAACAAAAACCTAAAAAAATAAACAGGAATTGTAAGTACATGAAAATGATTGGATGTGCATCAGGCAACACCGCTCGCTTCAAGGCCGTCTATACTACAACTGTAGTTCACAAAGTTCAACAAAACACTATGAAGCTTCTGACGATAAGTTTTCATTTCCGATTACTCTGAACCATAATTTATGATTCCACATACCTTACTGATTATAGAATCAGAGTAATTACCTAGAAGAAAGTAACTTCCCTTCTTGTATAATGATTTTTACTGGAATGTGGACAAATGTACAGAAAGGCCCTTTAACATCCATTTAAAAATACAAAGATTTGTCAAATTATTCCTCTTTACTGTCAATGAACAATGTTACATACACAAACAAAAATAAAGGGCGTATAAGCCCTCAAAAGAGCTTGCGTATATATACGTACTAAACACTTCCCTAAGAGGTACGTATATGTACCTACTAAACACTGTACGGGTTAAATGATGTAATCTCCACTGGTGATGGATGGTCTCAAGGAGTTGTATGGTCAATGGACATGTTTCCAGTTTTGGGAAGAGCCTAGAAATGCATTGTGCCACATACCAATGATAATGTAGTGCACATATTACGTCCTATAAATCGCTAGTTGACTGGACATTGGAGAGATATCTCAAATTCTTCTCATCTTATGGGGAGAAGCCACCATTAGCTCGTGACGTCATCAGGCGGCAGTGGAGTACAGCAGACGACCGCACCAGTATTTACCAGTATTTACTCAGGAAAGTCAGAGAGAGAGAGAGAGAGAGAGAGAGAGAGAGAGAGAGAGAGAGAGAAAGAGAAAGAATCAACGCCTGAAGATGAATAAGAAGAAAACGAATGCAGACCAATATTTTATAATCAGAGGACGTAAGAGTAGAGAATAGTTGAGTTCACGATTAATAGTTAGGTTGAGGGGAAACTAAAGATAATAATCAAGGTTGACTGCAGGATTCACTGGCGCAGACAGAAATATTTTCCGTGAAGTACTTTTGACCTTATATATATACTCTTGCACATTGGCACGAAGCACCAACGACTGCGGGTTATGTCTCCAGGCATTGCTAGCCACTAGAAACGTACACCACAACACAAAATTTTGGAGTAACATAGAGTTGGCGGCCTCCCGACTGCATCGTGACGTAACGACCAATCAGCACCCGTTTCCAAGTCACGTGATTGTTTCTCAACTTTAATCCATATTTTATACCGCATTTAGCATTTTACATGAAGAAAAAATATTACCATAGCTGAATTTTATTTTATTATTATTTATTTTATCTAAACAGACAGAATTTGAAATAAATATATTGACCGGAAACATGTCCATTGGGGAGAAGGAAGTTGGAGTCCTTCACTTCTTCATACACTCAGTTTCTACACCTGTCAACTGAACACAATCTTCCAAACACAAAACCCCTAGTATTTGATAACACTCAGCTGTTCCCTGCTACACTGAACATTCTTTGTTTATCCTTAGCTCAAAATCTTAACTGGAAACTTCAGATCTCATTTCTTGCCAAATCATCTTCCTGGAGGTTAGGTGCTCTGTATCATCTCCATTTTTCCCCTCCTCTTAGGTGCTATGCATATACAAGGGCCTTGTCCACCCTCACATGGAGTAGGCATCTTGTGTTTGGGGAGGCTCAACACTCCCCCTTTAGGACATAGTAGAGTAAAAGGGTGATTTCTCATCAACTCCCCTCCTCTGTCTTGTACAGTCGCACTATGAAGTGTTGACACAGTTTTCATAATCTTTCGGACTCGGAGCGTAGGCTGGCGACATTTGGCAACTACCCTCGGGGAAACATTCTCTACCAACTTTTATAAAACTACTTAATTTCAAAGTCTAGTTTTGCACGCACCTAATAAATATCAGTGATTCCCTTAAATGCAATGAAAACCTAACAGTGTACTCTATGTGAATGTGGCGAAGAGAAACGTATTGGAATGATAGGCTTATATCTTATATCTTATAACATATTTTTGCCTCCCCTTGTTCATATAATTCTTTTTAAAATTTCTGTGACTTGAGATTCACCTAAGTTTGTATGCAGAAAATGGTGCTCATAATGATTAATATTATTCAGCCTTCTATCATGAAAGTTATTTCTCTCACCACTAGTGGCATCACTTTTGGATTTTATATGGGTTGTGAAACATCAATCAGTTATGATGTCACTGTGGAGGTGTAAACTGGTAGAGTCTCATTTACTGGGCCATTTTTTTAACCCAGACTTGTATTGTCAATTCTTGTCATTGTTTTAAACATGTTTTAACTGAGGCCATTTTGACCCCATCTACATGCCTATAGGATATGAGATAAATGATGGCTAGGTACTTTGACATATTCATCTGTAATGAAAGCCTCTCCTTTCTCAGGATTGGTGGCATCAACTGTAGATGTATTGATGCTAAGCAAGACTCAAGGATATGTGCCTACACTTGGTTGTTATGTCAAGACCACTGTACCAGCTGCAGCTGCTGGGGCCACTTTTGCTGCAGTGACCTGTGCCTCCACCACCATGAGGGGCAAAGATGACAAAATCAATTACTTCCTTGGAGGGGCATCAGCTGGTGGGATCTATGGATTCACAAGTGAGCATTTGTTGAATGTGTGTGTATTGTTCTGAGGTTTAATGCTGTTGTAAGAAGTAGCAAACTTTGTAAAACATTTTGGAAACAGTGTATCAGTTTTAGTAATCATGAATGTGTTGGGACTGAGTTTTATATTGAAAAAAATTGTTCTTTAGTTGAATGCAGTTGAAAATAGGATATGGTAAAACCCTATTTATCAGACCCCCAGATTCCAGAATCCCCAAGTATCTTGCAAAAATCTAGCCTACCAAAGATGAAAAAATTCCAAGAAAAATCATTAAAAAATTACGAATATCTGACCTGGATAAGATTTGACATACCTGTGTGCACTCTCGACATCTCCTGAGTAGACTTGCCCTGTGTTCATTTGAGCCATTTGGCAAGCAATATTTTGCTAACAAGTTTTGCCAAGATGGCGGACAAACACCCAAACCAACACTAAGACCCAAGCTGTGTCAAGTCATTACCCCGGGAAGTGTATACACGGGGAACAGTGTTTGTAAATAAAGGGGACATTGTACTTAACCCCGCAGCTCCCTGCTGATGTAAACAAAGCGTTTGCCTGCAGTACCACAGCTGCTCTCCCTGTGCCTCATATGAGGCTATCTTACAAGACTGCACCTTTACTCATGCTGACAATGTGTCTCCACTGGTAACACTGTCTGCTAGTTTCATTGTCCTCCACCTCTGCTTTAAGATCGTATTCTGAGTCATACTCATTTTGAGAGTCTTGGATTCTATTAACTCTTCACAAGGAACTACAAGAAAATGTTAGAGAAATGTGATGGAGGAGATGGGAGAGAATGTATAGGGAGAGTAAGATGTTGGGAAAGAGGCTGGTTAGGGAAAGTAAAGAGAGAGTGGATGAGGATTTTGGTAGAAAAATTTCAGCAAAATACTAGAACAAAAAACTTTACTGGAAAGAAGTTAAAAGAGAAAGGGGAGGAAAGAATGACATTTGTAGCATGAAGAGGAAAGATGGGGTGCTTGTGAGAGGGAATGAGGAGATAAGGGAGGTATGGAAGCAGCACTTTGAAACTGTAATGAATGAGAGTGTGGGAGGGAGAGCAGAAGTGAATAAAGGTTAATAAATAAAGATTAATGTAGGGCAGCCAGATTCACAGGGGAGGGTGGAGAGAGGTGAGATAGAGGAGGCGATGAAGAAGTTAAAAGTAGGAAAGACCCTTGGAGCTAGTGGCATAACAGCAGAAATGTTGATGTATGGAGGAGGTGTAGTTGTGGAATAGATATTATGGACATGTAATCTAGCATGGAAACAGGGTGAGGTGGCAGATGATTGGAGAAAGGCTTTTGTTGTGCCGCTGTACAAAGAGAAAGGGATCCAAGGTGATTGTAATAGTTACAGGGGAATAAGTCTACTCAGTGTGGTAGGAAAAGTGTATTGAAGGGTTTTAATGAGAGGATGAAGAAAATAACTGAGAAAAGTGTAGGTGATGAACAAGGGTTTTTTAGGAAAAGGAGGGGTTGTGTAGACCAAATATTTGCATTCAAAATGTTAGTTGAAAAATACAAAGAGAAGAATAGGAAGCTGTTTGCTGCATTCATGGACCTGGAGAAGGCACATGACAGGGTTGACAGGAAGAGGTTGTGGGATGTTATAAGAATATATGGTGTGGAAGGGCGTTTGCTGGAGGGAATCCGATTCTTTAAGGATCCTTGTGTCTCTGTACGCGTGAAGGGTGAGTTGAGTGAGAGTTTTGGCGTTGGTGTGGGTGTGAGACAGAGGTGTGTGATGTCACCATGGTTTTTAATGAATGCATGGATGGTTGTATGAGAGAAATGAAAACCAGAAAGGCTCAAAGTGAGAGGTAAGGAGGAGTCATTGGTGGCGGGCCTGTTTGCAGATGATGCGGTGTTGTTGGCAGAGGATAGTGGATGAGTTTGACAGGGTG
This sequence comes from Eriocheir sinensis, assembly GCF_024679095.1. Lineage (NCBI taxonomy): Eukaryota > Metazoa > Arthropoda > Malacostraca > Decapoda > Varunidae > Eriocheir > Eriocheir sinensis. The sequence continues at coordinate 13,947,971 of NC_066539.1, read as the reverse complement.
TATAAGAGGAGAAATCAGTCAATCAATCAATGGGGGTATATGCCGGGGGGCCGCATCGCCTCGCCCACCCTACGATGCCAAGCCCGGGGGTCTCTCTGGCCGAGTCTCTGTGCAGGCCCCCTTCCCAACCCAAGTACCTCTCGTCAGGATCTATCGACTTGCTCAAGCCATGAACTCCATGGGTGTCCCCTTGACCTCCTCCACTCAGGATTGTCTCTTACAGAGACAACCCGATAAGCAGGATCAGCTTCCAGAAAACGTGCCACGTGCCCGTATAGCCGGAGTTGGCGTTGACAGACTATGCAGGTAATATATGTCGAATCAGTCTCACGGAGTAGTCGCTGGTTTGACACAAAGTCATTCCAGTGATATCCCATGATTCTGCGTAGACACTTATTACCAAAGGCATTAATCCGCCTCTCCAAGTCTACATTTAGTGTCCATGTCTCACAACCATAGAGTAAGACAGGGAGATCTCAATGTCCTCGCCACACACATGAACAGACTATACTGTGTCATCCAGCAAGCCTCCAAACACCTGTACCTTGGTCTTGGCCCAGGAGACCTGAAGTCCTAAGGGCTTTGCCTCCTCGTGCAGTGCCTCGAGAGCCATCACCAAAGCCTCCAGCGACTTTGCCAGGATTACTACATCATTAGCAAAAACAAGGTCAGTTACCCTGGTATTGCCAATGGATGCTCCGCAATGACTCTTGTCCACAACTCTGCCCAGTACCCAGTCCATACAAATGTTGAAAAGCGATGGAGCAAGGACACAGCCCTGCCTCACTCCCGCATTCACGGGAAAGAAGCTGGACAAGCCCTCCTCCACACTTCACAGCACTCTGTCCCAGAATACAGGCCAGTCAGCAAACCAATAGTCCTCACAGGAATCCCACGGAGTCGCAGAAGATCCCAGAGTGCCTCGCGATGCACTGAGTCAAACGCCTTCTTGAGATCGACATAGGCTGCAAGCATCCCCTGTCTAAACCCACGTCGGTGCTCCATCAGTACGCAAAGCACTAGGACACAGTCAGTTTGTGACTTACCAGGCATGAACCCAGATTGTTCAGGTCTCTGCAGCTTCAGCAGCTGGCTGTGAATTCACACCAGCAATAGGTGAGCAAGCACCTTGCCTGGCACACCGAGCAGTGTAATACCACGGTAGTTGTTGCAGTCCTGGTGGTCCCCTTTCCCTTTCCAGATAGGGACGACCAACCCCCTCTTCCAGTCAGGAGGAATGGTACCGGACTGCCATACGGCAGTCAAGACCGCATGCAACCCGCGGATCATGGCCTCACCTCCAGCTTTGAGCAGCTCCGCACTGATGTTACAGGCGCCAGGTGCCTTCCCACCCCTCAACTTGGCCACAGCCTCTCTGACCTCGCCCAGAGAGGGTGGGCTTTCATCAATGGGTGGGTCAGCATCTGCCACCTGCAACCCAGCAACTGAAAGCTGCCCACGTGGAGGGTCCGCCATGTACAGCTGCTCAAAGTACTCAGCCCAACGAGCCCTCTGCCCATCCATGTCCGACACGAGGCAGCCGTCAGCTGTTCGGATAGCGCTCACCTGAGAGGAAGACTTGGAGCGGAGCTTCTTCAGGGCTCCGTAGGTGGGTCGGAAGTCATTCGCATTTAAATGGTCCTCGACCTCCCTGGCGAGACCCCTGACATACCTCTCCTTGTCTTTCCTCAAGAGAGCTTGGCAGGAGAAAGCTGAGAGTGAATGCTGGAAAGAGTAAGGTTATGGTGCTTTAGAGGGTGACAGAACAGGTCATTGATTTTGCAAAGCCATACAGAGTTGGAGCAGAGGGTACAACAAAGTATAAGATAAGGCTAGGGGAGGAGAAAATGGAGGAGGTGACCAAGTTTAAATATTTAGGGACTGTTTTATGTAAGCATGGCAGTATGGAAGGTGAGGTGAGGGGAAGAGCAGTGAAGGGCAGACAGGTGGTGGGGGTATTGGAGAGAGTTATGAAAGGAAGAAGTGTGAGCATGGAGGTAAAGAGGGGAGTAAGGAATAGTATTATCCTGCCAACTCTGTCATATGCATCAGAGACGTGGACTTGGAATGCAGCACAGCAATCGAGAATACGTGCAGTGGAAATGAGTTATATAAGAGGTGCATGTGGTGTGTTAGGATGGGATGGAGAAAGTACTGAAAGTGTGTATGAACGGTTTGGTATGGGTGCAACAGCAAAAGGAGTGGATTGTGGAGTGGGTGAAGTGTGGTGCATTGAGATGGTTTGGACATGCGATGAGAATGGGGGAGAATGAATTTGTGATGAGAGTGTATGAGGGAAGGATTGAGGGAGGGGGTGTCAGGGGAAGACCACCTGTGAAGTGGATAAATAGGGTAGGTGAGTATTGGAGCGAGAGAGTTGGAAGTAGCAAGATTGAATGTGGTGAGAGGGAGTGCCAGAACAGGGAGAGATGGAGACACTTCTTCCACGGTCACCCCCAGGAGGGAAGTTCCTGTGAGGGAGGAAGACGTTGGAGATATAGATAGATAAATAGAATCTATCTCATAGTTGTAAACTTTATCACAGTTATCTTAGGGAGGAGACACTATTATCCCCAGATTGCAGCCAAGTATCAATTACTCAAGCAACGGATCATAGAAATTGTAAGATCTTGGAAGGTTTGGCGTAATAATATTCTACTTGTGTATGAGAAATGGACACCGTAATTGATTGGCTACAAGGTTTGACTTTGACAGATGGGTGTCTTTATGTAATGGTTCATGCATTTCTTTGCTGTCTCTTCTGTCTCTAAGGCTGAACTCTTCTCTCAAACTTTCTATAAAAACTCCACTCTTAACGATTCTGGGCATATTACTCCTACTCATCCCCCCTCTGACTCCTTTATGCCTGTTATTAATATTCTTAAGAATGATGTTTTTTTATGCCCTCTCTAGCCTCAATCCTCGGAAGGTTTGTGGGCCTGAAGGAGTGTCTCTTATTGTCCTTAAAAACTGTGCTTCCGTGCTGTCACCCTGCCTGGTCAAACTCTTTCGTCTCTGCCTTTCAACATCTACCTTTCCTTCCTGCCTCAGCTGTCACCTTCTTCAGCACTAAACATCCTGAGCCTATCTTTTGCTCAAAATCTCAACTGGAAACTTCACATCCCTCTTACTAAAGCAGCTTCCTTGAGGTTGGGTGCAGGGTTACCAGATTTCTCAACCGGGAATATGCTAGACAGCAGCTGAAATGATGCTAGATTGACAATAATAATGCTGAATCTTTTGTTCCTCTTAATACGTTCGGTTTCTGTTATATTTTATGATTAATATAGTATTATTTCTATGTTAATGTAAATGGTATGCACTTGTATGATTATGAACAATTCTGGTAAAGAACATTAAAATTAATAACTAATCACATTCTGAAAGTTTATTTGACAAATATTTTTGCAGTATAGGTTGATGAGCTTGAGGCTCCTGCTTGTGTTATGGAACACGACAGGGCTTGGCATGAACAACAGGCTGGACAGCATGCACAGATCAGCACAGTGATGACAAAAAATGCCACACCATTTTAGTGTTCCTGAGCCAATAAATAGCCTTTATGCAGTGATTCATGAGTAAATTTACAAGAAATAATCTTGCTATTTTCAAAAAACAAAAGTCTTGATGTGCATATGCAGGCCCATAAATTTGGCAGATTTTTGGAGGGCATCATAGGTTCATGAGGTGGGGGGAGCTGCAAGCAAAGTGAGCATAGCCATGCTATCGGGGATGCGTGAGAATAGCTCTGTTTATCAATAATTCTTAGTTTGTTTACATTCGCTTCTGAGCATGCGTAGTTTGCGGGAGGACAGCCAGGGACACAACCCCAGGAGTCCTTCTACAATTTTCTTAGACTGGAGTAAAAAAAAGTTTTATGAAGTGTGGTTCCACAGTACAGGGTGTGCTCTTATCTTGTCAATTGAATAGTAAATAAAGCAGCTCTGTGAGTCCATTTTATGAGTCTTTTGGTGGGCCACTGCTCCTCACTCCTCAGCCTCTCCTGTCATCTGTTTGTTTACATACAGCCGTGCGGTTGCTCATACCCACAACCGTTTTTCATGGGTACAGACAACCAACAACTCGCTCCCAGTTGGGCATACGGGCAACTGTGGTTGCCTGTAGCCCCAATGGTTGGAGGAAAACGTCTAGTGTGCCACCGTCTTTTATGGCAGCGCATGTGCTGGCGACAGTAGATAGACGTGACCCATACATGTTAAAGCAGCACGAAACTCACGCTGATAATGCGCAAAACTTGGGATGGTAAGAATTTAGGACTAAGCGTGAAACTCGAGGATCGCAAAACTCGGAAGGGTACTGTAAACTGTATTCATTTACTCTGGGGAATTGATTCCAGCGAGCTTCAGACCATTTGCTGTGGAAGCTATTTTCCCTCATCTTTTATACTTAGCACCATAATTATATATCTAGCATATAATTTCACTTCGAGTTCCCAACTCTCAGACCTTGCTTTTAATTTATATATGCTGTTCAGTATGCCATGTTTCGGGATTTATGTTACTATTCCTGCCTTGAAATTATTTTATACTGATTTGTCTTCGTTTACAATTAATTCATTAGTACATTTTTTAAATTACAAAGTTTTTCGAAGTTTGAAGTTAAATAAAATTTCTATTCCACAGCTCGTTCCTTCAGGGTAGGCATACCACTGGCGTTTCTATTGGGTGTAGCAGCCACTGTCTACAAGGACTCAAAGGACAATGGCTGGGAGCTGATACCCTGCAGTTACAACCGTGAGATGGGAATGATTGATCCCAGGAAATATGATTTTACACTAACAAAAGAAAGGTAATTGCAGATGGATTGGTACTGATATACTATCTATGTTAATATTCTAGAATGTATAATGGCTCTAAGTTCACCTCTGTAAAATGCAAATTTATTTTAGCCTTAAAGACACTTGCAAGCCAAGTATATTGTGTAAATAAAAGTATCCATCAAAAGAATTCTTTTTTAATCCCAAACCAATCAAGAAGATATACTAACCTATATAACAATTCTTTCCAATCACATAATTTGACACTTTTTATTTATCATATATAAATCATTTATACAGAAGTGAGTGAGAAATGTATGTGGGTCATGTGTATACATTTAATGTACAGTACATTATGTAATGGAATGTAAAACAAACAATTTCTCCATAATTTTGTCTATGTATGCTTATAAGCATTTGTGTCAGCAAAATCTTTATAAGGAAATAATTTTGTTTATTTTAGATACACTTACCTCTTTCTGTTTTGGGGGTGGCCGGGGTGGTGCAGAGGCTGGGCCCGCCTGCAGTCCCAGGCGTGGGGTTAACCTTCAGAGTGCTCTTTGTTTGGGCTCCTGGAACGTCCAGAGCCTCTCAGACGATGATCGACTGCCTTATCTATCAAATGAGCTCAGAAGGCTGAGGGTGGACATAGTGGCACTCTATGAGATGAGAAGGCCTGGCAGTGGTGAGATCAGTAAGGGGGGTACACCTACTACTGGTCTGGCACGAGCAATGGCTTCCATCTCAAGGGGGTAGCTATGGGCATCTCCAGTCAATTGCTGCCATTTGTGGTTGAGGTTGCTCTAGTTGATGAGCATAAAATGCGAGTGAGACTGAAGCACACACTGGGTTTCATGTCTCTTGTTGCAGTGTACGCTCCTACCGAGGTTGTAAAACAGAAGAGAAGGGGATGTTCTACGCCACACTCAACTCCGTATTAGATCAGTGCCCTCCCCGGGACACACATATTGTCTTGGGCGACTTCAATGATACTACTGGCACTGACAGGATTGGCTATGAGCTATCTGTTAGTCCCCATGATTCTGGTACCAGGAACATCAACAGCTCTTTCCTTGTGAATTTTGCAAGATCCAGGAGGTTGAGAATTGCAGGTTCCTGGTACCAGAGACCACAGCTGCACCGCTGGACTTGGTATAGCGATGCTGGAGGGGTAGGTAAGGAGATTGACCACATCCTCGTAAGTACTCTTAGGAGGATCCTTCAGAACTGCAGGATTTACCAGAGGCCCGAGTTCTTTGAAACTGACCATAGGAGAAAATGTTGGATTTAATAAGGATCTGAATACATTTGAAACTTGAAAATGACCTCATAGTGGGGAGGGCTACGAATGTCAGATGAAAAATCTTCACCTCGCACTCATAGTTTAAACCTGTTTATTATATATTTTTTTTCAATGCCTGCCCAAATTAGGGGGTGCGTCTTATAAGCCGTCATATACTGTACTTAGATTTTTGCATATAAAGTTATATAATCTGTTTTGACAAGGGATTTTTGAGTGACTAACAAATGACAGCCCAAACCACCATAAACGTGTACAGGTGACCCCCCATATTTGTAATTTGCAAAATGGCAGATTTTCCAGTGAAGAAAAGGGTTTTCCCTATATTGAATTCATGGTCACCACCACCATAAACTTGAGTCATTCATGGCATCACTTGTTTCCCATGCAAGAGCAAGCTCAATCTTGTCACCAGTTGCTTCTTGCTGCAGCCTTGTCCTCTCCCTTGGGCTGCTACCCTGCACCCCTGTCTTGCTCTCAGTCCTTGTTACACCTCCACTGTGACATCATCACCTCCCACAAAGCAAAATTACCCTCCAAATTTTTACAAATTTCTGTGCTCTCATTTGCTAATGTAACAGTGAGTGATATTGCCTTGCTGCACTGTAATATTCAGTCCATGCTCTTTGAAAGTCTTGTAATGAAATCCAACTGCTCCTTTCTCAAATTTGACATCTATAAGAGATTCCAGGTATGGCAAATCACCAGTTGTGTCCTCCATTGATCTTGTTCTATGAATATTGATTGCCAGAATTTTGAAGAAATGTTCCTCCTTGTTGATATCAAGAACCTCCAGTTGCTTGACAGAGGTTTGAATCACATTTTTTAAGTCATCTAATTTATATATATTTCCCTTTCTCTTCAAGGTTCAATCAATATGATCATGAATGCCATCAGCTGTCATACATGTATGCCCTGAAGTTAGATATTTTAAGCTGATACACCTGCAATCAAGCTCGAGGGAGATGTCCGCTTGGGGGCTCTACCTTATACAACTGCCCATAGTACTCGCCCCAATGAGCCCGGTACCCATTCACATCTGATACTAACTTCCCATCAGTCATTCGGATAGAACTCATCAAGATGTGGATTTCGAGTAGAGCTTCTTCACAGCTTGAAAGGTAGGTCTAAGGTTGTTTGCATTTAGACAACCCTCAGTATCCTCAGCAAGATCTCTGATGTACTTCTTATCCCTCCTCGGAAGGGCTCTAGTCCTTTGTGACAGAGTCCTGTATTGCTCTGAGCCCCCAGCCACTCTGGCATATTCTTTTCCCATCCAAAATTGAGTTCAGGTCAAAAAAGGCTCCAAAATTTCTTGCAATATATATATATATATATATATATATATATATATATATATATATATATATATATATATATATATATATATATATATATATATATATATATTTGGCTGGAGTAGGTAGGAAGACACCTACCGAACGGGCGCAAGCCACTCCCGGTGAGGTATATATGGGAGGTGAGAAGGGAGCTGAAGCCCTCCAAAGACCCTGCCCATGTCCTCACTAACCGTTTCCCTATTGTCTCACCAACACCGGAGAGTAGTTCAGCATGCTCTCTAAAGACAGATTCTCTCTCTATCCACACCACACTACATTCACACAACATATACACCTTTTCCCAAAACTCAAATTTCAAAATGGCACACCTACATCATGTCTCGGAGTCCCTGCCTGGGGGGGACCACAAATTCCCTCAGGGAGGACTCCCCTTCTGGCTGCTGACCCGAGAGGTGTCTTGATAACTCCTTGAACCTCTTTCTTCTCAATTTCTGCAACATTCGTGGTCTTCGTTCTAATTTTCATTCTGTGGAACACCATCTCTCATCCTCTAAACCTCACCTTCTCTTCCTCACCGAAACACAGATTTCTGAGGCTACTGACAGCAATCTCTACTCTGTTCCCTCCTACTATCTCTATCCTAAATTTCAATCCAAAGCTGGATGTTGCACCTACATGCGCAACGACATCACTTGCTCTCGTGCCCACAACCTTGATTCTTCAGAATTTTCCATCATCTGGCTAAGACTTCATTGTCATTCTATTACTAAATACATCTGTGCTGTTTATCTTTCACCTAACTCTACTAACTATGTAAAATTCTTTGACTATTTGAACTCTAAAGTGGAGCACATCTTGACCCACTCTCCCTTCGCTGAAATTTCCATCCTAGGAGATTTTGATGTTCACCACCAGCTTTGGCTTTCATCCTCTTTCACTGACCAGCCTGGTGAACAAGCCTACAACTTTGCTATCCTCAATGATCTAGAGCAGTTGGTCCAGCACCCTACATGTATTCCCGACCGTTTTGGATGATGTTTTCTTGAAGGAAATCTATAGTCAAGGGGTTAAAAAGAGAAACGAAGGCACAAAGTTTATCTTTTTTATTTATACCTGGACCTGAATGGGTCCAGTAAATACACCATGGGACAGAGAAAAGTATGGGGAAGAGAATGGCATACTATTCTGAGGTGGTGCTTCTGGTCCTAGATGCCTCGTGTGTGGCTGGGGGGAATTTGTGACTGTGTGGTTTGCAAACATACTGTGTGGCAGCATCCTGTGGCATATATATATATATATATATATATATATATATATATATATATATATATATATATATATATATATATATATATATATATATATATATATATATATATATATATATATATATATATATATATATATATATATATATATATATATATATATATATATATATATATATATATATATATATATATATATATATTTTATTTTTTATTTTTTTTATTTTTTATTCAGGGTGTATATGGGCAGGAGATTCTCTTTTATGCATGTTTCATTGAATGTGATGGCTAATTCAGCATTGATTATTTTCTTAAGAATATTCTGTTTTAGTCTTATAAGAATCTTATTCTCTTTTGTAAGAGTATTGATGACTTCACTGAAGTTGGTCATCGTTTGGCTGTTGGCTATATCGCGATTTTGGGTCCTGGACCATTCTTCAGTAGCACTTGATGTTTCTTCCTTAGCGGTGAGAGGTAAAATGAAGTGGACTGGCCGCACGCCGCTCTTTTAAGCGCTGGCTGGGCTCAGGATTCTGGGTGCGTGATGCGCAGTGAGCTGTGATTGGTTGTTGGAGTTAACTCTGCCCCTCCGGTAGCTCGGGAGGGCCTGCAGGTCTGTCGACTGGATGTTTAACCCCTAAAGGGCCGGAGGCGGCTATTTTTTTTTTTCGGGAAGGGCCGGGCGGTTATAGTTGGGATTGAGCACTTTGATGTACAGGGCTTTTAAAATTTGCAGGCGTCTGTTGTCTGTGCATCTATCAATTATTTCTGTACCTTCTTCTAAGTAATTTCTTGTGAGGGTGTTGCCGTGAACTTCTTGGAAGTGTCTTCTTGGGGCTCCACTTGTAAGGTGGTAACTGAGGCGGCGGGTGAGCATTTCTTAAAAATATTCTCTTTTAGAGATATAGGCAAGCATTGGTTTAGTAATAGGGTGGTGGGGGAATGGAATAGACTCAGCAATCACATAGTTAGTGCAGGGACGATAGCTTGTTTTAAGAGTAGACTGGATAGCTACATGGACGAGGACGACAGGTGGCAGTGAGGTGTGGGTGCAGTAAGGTGACAGGGTACTGGTACGTGCATAGTACTGCCGGTATAACGAGGATCAAGCCTCTACCTGTAACCCCTGAAACTACACCTCACCCATCGTGAGTAGTGGGGGGGATTCTGGAGCTGCCCTGTGTAGGCCACCCGGCCTCTTGCAGTCTCCCTGGGTTCTTATGTTCTTATGTTCAGTGATGCTGGTGGTGTCTTGGGGGCTGACGCCTCTGCAGATGGTGTGGTGCCGTGGGCCGCAATCTGTAAGCGTAAGGCAATGTTAATTAATGACACAACATATGTTCATAATGACTCTGCCCCAAAATTGAGACTCCCAGTTCTCCATTTTGCCATTTTTGGGGCATTGCGTTGATAGACTGACATTCCATTCACGGTATGCTTGCACAAAATCTCATAGCTGTTGCCAATGAACTGTGGGATATCCTTGCACAAAATAAATTGTGTACCCATTGCTATTTAACTGGGATAGTCTGTCCTGCAAAAATAGTGTACACTTGACACCTGGATGTCCACTGGTCCACTGGTGGCTCCTGGCAACATCATACTCAGTGGTGGTGGCAGAAGACATGAGCCTTACATCCATGCTTGAGCTGTATATACTCTTTAACAACAGTGCACAGCGTCTCTAAGCACCTGTGGATCAGCATCTCACTAGAGACCGCCAGTGTCTCCCCAAGGATTACTGCATCATCGGCAAAAACAAGGTTGATGACCTTGATGTTGACAATAGATGTTGCACAATGACACTGATCCACAAGTCTGCCTAATACTCATTCTTTGCTAGTGTCAACAAGTGATTGGGGCGAGGACACAGCTCTGCATCACTCCTACATTCAGGAGGAAAGAAGCTGCATCAATAATGGATTGGCAAGCACCTTGCTTGACATTGCCTGGCTCATTCAGCATCATAATTCCATGGTAGTTGTTGCAAGTCTGGTGGCTCCCTTTCCCTTTCCCAAGAGGAGGAGGTGACTGAGTGGTTAGGGTGCCAGCACCATGTCCAGGAAGATGTGGGTTCGAGTCCTGCCTGCTGCCACAGCTGGGATTTTTCAGTCACTGCTGAGTGGCCTTAAGGCCCATCCACCCGATCGAGCAGTGCCGTCGAGCTAAGGCGAGTGGTCTGCCTGTTGACGGGCTTACCGCTTGTGCCCGCTGAAAAACTACTAAGTTTTCAGCGGATACAAGCAAGTTTTTCAGAGGTCAGACCGCTCGCCTGTGGTCGACGGCACTGCTCGATTGTGTGGACGGGCCTTAAGACTACTCACATGCTGTCCTGAAGACCACCCAGCAACCCAGACTCTAGATTCTCTCTCAAAGAGAGGCTCAAGGATGAGCTCCAGGGGACAGCATGAGCCAAGCAAGATGGCGCCTCGATAAACACTTGCCTGCACCACAACAGGCTGGGGAAGATCATCAAGCTCCACCAAGATGGCTTATTGCTGCCATAGGCCGAAACATGAAAAAAAAGGAGGGGGATGACCAACTCCCTCTTCCAGTTAGGAGGAATAGTGCCATATTGCCAAATGGTTGTAAAGACTGCTTGCAACTCACAGATGATGGCCTAACTTCCAGCTCTGTGCAGCTCTGCACTTATCTTACAAAAAGCAGCTTCCTTTGCATCCCTCAACTTTGCCACATCCTCTCAGACTTCGTCAAGAATGTGTGGAGTTATGTCAATGGGTGAATCGGCATTCACCATTTTCAACCTAGCAGCTGGTAGCTGCCTTGGAGGGTCTGCCATGCATAGCTGCTCAAAGTACTCAGCTCAGTGAGCTCTCTGCTCATTCACAAGGCTGTTTAGATAGTGCTCACCTGGGAGGGAAGCTTGGAGCAGTGCTTTTTTAGGGCTCCATAAGCAGGTCAGAGGTCATTTTCATTGAAATGACCCTCGACTTCCTGAGTGAGGCTCCTGACATTAGCTCTCCTAGTCCTTGCCTCAGGAGCTCAAGTCCTGCACGACAAAGTCACTGTTCATTGCATAATTATTTAAAGCATTTCTAAGTCATAGAGCCACGGAATAATTATATTTTTTTATGTGTGACTGCACATGATTGACCTCTCCAAATCTAGTCCAATGAAGTACTCAGAATGGAAGTTTGTGTTGTGTGTGCATTTTGTAAGTACTCAAATTCTTGTGTTTTATACGTTAATTGGTAGATTAAATATTTAAATATGAAAATAAATTGGATGTGTGTTTGTTCCTGTAGCAATTTTGAGGGAGATTTATCAGTGACCAGAAGGTATGACCACAGTGAAATCTTGATGTCTTGACTCTACAAGTTGCTTTACTCTGTCTGGAGAAGCACACATTTTAAAGGTAGTAATTTATTATGTCAGCAAAGTGATAACATCTATTTGATAGATATTTCATTAGGTATAAAAAAATACAGCATGTTTGCCTTTAAACATAAAAAACTATTATTTTGTATATACAAATATTAAGATTTGCAAAAGTAACTTGTGACTACAGCAAGGCCATCACGTCAGGTCAGGAGCACAAACACTTCTCTTATTCCAGTATTCTGCTCATCATTGTGTTTGTTATATGTACTTAAGATCAAGATTTTCTGCCCCTGCCTGAGTGGTCTGGCCTCGGCCTTACCTGTCCAGTGTGTGGCCAGGGAAAGGGAGGGACTGGTTGCACAGGCAGTGTATGAGCCAGTCAGGACTTTCACTGCTACTCCTTCAAGTAGCTCCTGCAGGTGGATGCCAGTTTGTTACAGGATCTGTTGTAAGGAATGAGAGTAAAAATATTTTGCAGAACAAAATTAATTTAACTACACCACCACTCTGTCTTTAAAGTTTATGTTAAGATGAGGCTGTTCTGACACCACTCAGGGCAGCCATTATGAAATATGACACAGTTGAGATTCAGTCAAGCTATTTATCTTCTCTCATACCAGATAATATGCAGAGTAGCAGGTGACAGTCAGAATTTTGAAGCAAGTTCTCTGAATCAGGTTTACAAGAATTGTATATTAAACCAGTCCTTTATGCTAAGAGGAGACTTATTCAACAACTAAAGGGGATTCTAAAGCTTTGATAGATTCTTATTTCAACCTTTACTTATTTTTAAACCACACTACCTGCATGTTGCATTAAGGCCTGCCCACACTGTCGGTGGTGCCAAGGAGTGTGTTTTTCTTGCCTCCAGCAGTGTTGCCAGCTGGAGCAGGTCCCGGCAGCTCCACACTAGGAACAGTTCATGTGTGTTGTTGTACACTTGGACACTGGCTCACCTGGGTCAATAAATAAATACATAGTTATTCACACAGCAAAAATATGATTTGATAGGATAAAACGGTAAGATAATCACTATTTAACTTTCTTACGAACCATTCCATAAGGTCAAATTAATTTTGAATTTCCTGTTTACGAACATTCATTCAGTCCCATACTAAGACTTCAAGGCCGCCTGCATTACTGATGTTATTCCTAGGTGTTGCTGTGAACACCTGTTTGATACGGCAGACTCCTAAATACTACGCAAGTAACAGTAAAACCTGTCTGGTGAGGCAGCTTAGGTACTTTTTACTTTAACCCGGTAGCAGCGACGGGCCGAATTTGTGCCATGATTTTAACCCCCCAAAATGGATGATACATAAACTGATCACAAATACTTTGATATATATTATGAAATAGTTTGTGTGAGTGATGATTTTTTCTCATTTTTCTCACTTTGAGGGACCATTAAGAAACATAATCCCTGCTGCTACCAGGTTAATTAGATGTGGCATAATTTGACTGGATGGTTGTCAGGAGAAAACTAAGATCTTATTGAATTTAGTAAAGTTTGGCATACATATATTGTATGACAAACTGAATATTCATTTGAAATCACATTATTGTTAGCAAAAATGTAATAATGTATTTTTCTCTTTTGCTTCTTATACTCTTGAGTATATAAAGTGATTATTTGCCTTGTTGTGTTCAGTCAGTGGTTGCTGCTGCTGATGATGATCAATGATCCCTGTAAGGTAGTTATGAGCCCAAAGCAACACACCCTGGCAAGCCAAGCCATGAAGGGTTGGTCTGCCTCAATACCTAGTTTTCTGTCAAGCATCATGTTCCCTCTTGGGTGACCTGCCAGTCAGGAGTACAAGTGGCACATATGTTGGCTGGAGAAGGAGTTTGAGAACAAGTTTAGAGTGTGGACTCATCAGATATTTATTATGACAAAGCTCTTTTTTGGGAAGCAAATTTTCTTTATTACTGGATCATATGCTGAAAGAAATATTTTGTATTTGTTCACTTACTCAGTGAAGTTGTGATATGTAATTTCAATTTTTTGGACTTTGTTTTTGGAGTCATGTTCCAGATGTAGAGTAAATGTTTGATTTTCTATGTCATTTTGATTTGCCTCATACCAATGTTATAAGAGATCCTGGTGTCAGAAAGCAGTGCACCCTCAATTCAAGTGACATGGAATTCCTAGTCTTTGTGAATAATGTTATTTACACATGTCTTGCAGATGAAGTAACCAATACCATGCAAGAAGTAAATGCCAACAGTTCAGTATCATAATGTGCTCAAATACTCATCTTTTCATTGCACTTGTGTGTATGCTGTGTAAAAAAAAAAAGATGTAAGAACACTGCACTTGAACAATAAGAGGTAATTTTTTATGTAAAACACTTTAGAATTCACCTTCAGACAGTTTTATCAACTGTACAACTTTAAGCACACCACACAGTCTACGTGTCTGTTGTCTCATTTCCCTTTCTTTCTTACCGAAGGTGACAACATGCTTGATGGAAACTGTACTGCTGATGGTGCATGATGCTGTTTGTTCTAAGTTTCTTTACCTTGAAAAATTCATTATCATTTTTTGGGGGAACTTGATGAGTGAGGGAAATGATCTTCAGATAGTCACTTATCCATGCCATAAAGTGACTAAATGGGATGTGGCTCCCTTAATAAAATAATGTTCAGGAAGTGTAGACTGGATCAATCCATAAATCAACAAAGGTATGTCTGAGCAGGCATTAAACTCTTGATAAAAACTCAGTATGTTTGGGGGAACTTTAGCACAAGATTTTTTTTCGTTTAGTTTTACCTACATTAGGGGGGGAATCCCCTTTAGCACTTGGTTCTTCACCTCCGAGTCCTTCAACATCCCACTTAGTAATCAACAGCTCCTTCGTGAGTGCTAATTGATTTGCTTCTGTTCTTGTGTTGATGTATTGTAGTGCAAAGGTTCAGTAACCATCGGTGGGCTGGCCCATTGCCCCAGATGTTATTTATTCTTCTAGCTTCCATGATCCTGACTGCCACCTTAACCAGGCACTGCTTATATTATGCTGTACAATTGTTCCACTTCCACATTCAGAGCAAGGCAATTTTTTTTTTAGTTGGGAAAGTTAAGGTAAAGAAAGTAGTCTGCAAAGATGCAAGTTTTGTGAATACCATCAGACCAAGTGACTCACTTCCTACTCACCTATCTAGTCTTGGCTGTGGCTACGCTTAACAGCACGGGTCCTGCTGCCTACTTTTGGTGTTGGAACCTTGCTCTGGAAAACAAGGGTCAACTTTTATTTGTGATAGAAGGAAAAAAGTTCACATATTTATTGTCTAAAAGGGAATGTAAAATTTACAGGCAATTAAATTTTACAGGAGTAAGTTTGTGGCAATTTAAGTATCTCAGCTTTGACAATTATTTCCTCAAAATTTCAGTAATTCTTCAGCATAAATTTTTCAGCCATTCAAAACAAAATATTGCCTTGAACAAACACTCGATCTCCTAAAACCACTTCTTCAGCCTCTCGGCCTACATGTCACAGCTGGAAACAAGCACAGTTAGCTCTCCACAAATCCATCTCCTCATGTCAACTATAAAAAAAAATAGTGCACCTCAGCATTTCACTCTTTGTGGCGGGGAATACAGGACCCTCAGACCTTGAATATTAGAATTGGAAACAAATATAAAATTTACTAAGGCCATATACCAACTTCAATATCAATCATTTTATAAAAGAAACAAATGGCTAAAATCTAACTATAATATAATTTCAATGATCAAGCTTCACAAATTCATTTCTAAGCCCCAGATATCTCTATTTCCTGTAGTAGTTTTCTGCATCTGAATACTAACTGGGGCTGCACCTATGAAGTTTTTGTATTTGCAGGTGTTGGTTTCCCTGCAGTACCTTCGTTATGATTCCATCCACTCGCTTTGTTCTTCACAAATGCTCAACCACACCCACCCTAGGCAGTTTCAATGACTGACAAAACGTTATCCATTAACTTATTGGCAGTGTCGTCATGTACGTACGAGGTGTTATAGCTCAGGGTGTAATAGAAGGCACCATTGTACATATTCATTTGGTGACACATAGCGTAGTGGCACTTGTGGGCACTGGACATCATGTACACGTCAGATATTGAAAACTGGTTGCTGTGTGCACGGATCATGGGTGAGAGGTCACCACCATTGACGAAGGCGTAATCCATGACAGGAAATGGCTTGTTGTTGTAATAGTCTTCAGGGCGGACAAGATCTTCCATTAGAAAAGAAAGCACATGCTGTTGGAAGTCTTCCCCGGACATGTAGAAAAGATGCAGCTGTTCATTCAGTCTCTTTGCATAGGACCAAAATATATCACAGGCGGTGGCGGGGGTGGGCATGAGGTACACGACTGGGGTCTGGTGGAAGCCCAACACATCCCTCTGGTAAGGCGGAATAAAACGGCGCAGGTCACAGTTCCAAGTCATGCTGATGTGGTAGGTTTCTCGCTTCAAGCCGTGTTTCTTTACCAACTCCACCAGGCCAGTGTTGATGGCTGCCTGCAAACAGGCGTCAGCCATCAACTCAGACTTATGACACTGGTCCAGGAACTTCTTAAACACACCCGGAAGGAGACACCTGTGGATGTGCTTGGAGCATGGGGTGCCACCGGGCGGATGGAAGGCCTCCAGAATCAAGGGGATTCTGCTGCAGGCCTTAATACTGCTTTTCTTCTTCTCCAGTGCATGAGGATCACTTGTGAGGAATTGGTTGACGGCCTCTCGCAACCTGTTCCCTTCATTGCCAGACACGTGCACGCCTAGCTGAGCCTTATAGTCTATGTACTCCCCTTTGGAAGCTTGGTGAATGACATTTGCAAAGCACTCGAGACAGAAAGCCATTGACGACTGGTCCATAAATGCATGATGAAAGCGGAAGTAAACATCATACTCTTGACCATACAGGGAGCAGAAGGGTGAGAAACTGACCTTGGAAGCTGGGGTCACAAGGAGCCTCCACAAGGGAGTTTTGGTGTATCCTGCCTCAGTGTTGCACAAGCTGTCCACCTTCTGCTGTACTGTTTCAGGGTCATCTTCAAGGAACTGGAAGGCAAGTGCATAGATCATTGACTTGACACATGATGCTGGTCCACCCACACCTAAGACAGGCAACTTCTAAACCTCTTTGTCTGATATTGCAATAAAAAAAAACTATGTGACTGAGTAAACCAGACCTTGTTTAACCTGGTAGCTGCGGGGATCATGCTTCTTAAAGGCCCCTCTCAGTGAATTAATAAGAAAAAAGCATCACTCATGCAAACCATTTAATCATATATGTATATTAATGCATTTGTAATCAGTTTATGCATCACCGAATCTTTTGGGGTTTATATCATGGCAAAAATTTGGCCCGTCACTGCTATCAGCTTAAAAAAACACAATAGTGGGCCACTGAAAATCACTGTTAAAATTTGGTTCTGCTGTTTAATGCAGTTTATGACCCCCTTAGACCATTATGATACCTCAGGTCATGCTTTTTAAAGACAATAGACACCTAAAAAAGCCTATATCTGGCAAAATCTATTTCGACTGTAGTAGTCTATTGAAATGAAGTGTTCCTCTGTTGCTTGGCTGAATTCCTCTCTGGCTCTCATGGAAACTGTCTGCCAATCACACTTGCTCTCTTGCAACATGTTTCCAAAGTATCAGTCAAAGCTCACATTTTATTCACGAGACAGTTTTGGTTGACAGTGTGTAGTGACACGACTTGCCTGATGGACGAGCCTCCCATAACCCACTTAGCCAGGGGGGTACCTCTTTGGCCGACTGGTAAAGGAATGGCTCTCCCATTACGCTGGTCGCGGGTTCGATCCCCGGCGCCGGCAAACCTTTCCTTGTCTTGATTAATTTCTCGTGTGTTTCGTTACATGTAGAGGACGGGTGGGAGTGTAGTAAAGAGCAAATTCTGCCATTTCAACTGTGTTATAGGCAAAATATTAACCTTTATTTCAACAATGTAAATTCTCAGTAAATCTCCTGCCACATTTAATACCATCAGATTGATCAGCAGAAGTTTTTTCAGCAAGAATTCCATCAGATTGCGCCGAGTTTCCAATGCCCTCACGACAAATAGTATGTTCATGGCAAAATCATGATAGTAGTACCATGGAAAAACTCTAGGGACACAGCCAGCCGCGTTTACATTACTCACATGCTCCCAGTGTAGAGAATGCAAACACCGCTAGTCGTCATAAACGTCGTGCTGTGGAAAACTCTAGGAACACAGCCAGCCACGTTTAGATTACTCAGCGGCTCCCACCCACCTGCACATCCCTTAGTGGTGACGGAAGCTCACACACCCACGGCTTCCCCAGCCTGTACCGCATCACACCTCGCAGCGGGCCCAACTTGCTGGAAGGACGAAAGGCAAGGTGAAGTTGGTTATGTGAAGTTAAAGCTACTGAATAAAAGCCAAAACTAGTAGTCATGTATCCTCTGATAATAACCTCAAATGATAACTAAGTTCCCTGAGAGAAAGCAACTTGTGATGGAAAGCATTGCGAGTCTTATAAAAGTATGGGTAAGGAAAAGAGTTTTGTCGGTGAAATTTGCGACCAACTCAAATTTACATCGGCAAAATCAGTCATGAAAATAGTATAGTCATTGAAATTTTTGAGCAACTTAACGAAAAGGTACCCCCTGAAATGTACTAATTTGTCACAGTGGCTTTTTCTTCTGATGTGAATACTAATTGATCTGATTTCAGTAGCTACTAATTGGCCTGATTTGAGTGCTAACTGGTATGCTACGAACTGCAAACTTATTATTATTATTGACCTTATTATTATAACTTATTGGCTTTGAATCCTCCATTACTTACTGGGTGAGGGTATCCACCAGGGAGTCAAAGAAATCATGCCCGAGGGTGAAGTCGGTGCTGAGCCGCCAGCCAACCACCAGCCACCGTGTGCCGTGCAGGTGGCCCTCTGCCATCATCATCTGCTCCCGCGACGCCTCCCAGCTCCAGGTCACTTCTCCATCGTTACCACCTTGACTGAAACACCAGGTGGTCTTTACTTTGAGTGTAGGTGAAAGTCTCCCTAAATATATGAAAGTTTTTTAGTAGTTTTTATTTGTGGATTAGATGAAACTCAACCTCACTAGGCACTTTTTCCATTTATACAAAGCTTAGAAGCATTTTTTCCTTATGGCTTAGATGAATTTGTCAACCAGTCCTTAGCTATCACTCACTCCTGCTTTGGGATGTTTTTCTTCACTGGTTCATCAAAGGAGACATCCCTGGCAGCAGCTCGAGGGGTTGGCGTAGTAAATGACGACCTCACAGCCACACAGGGCACCAACTTCCTGGCTGAGAATATTGGTAGAGACCTCGCCACTGCCCTCAGGATAATTGGCGACATGCTGACAGTACTTCACCTGGACAAGAATGCAAGGAATGATGTAAGACAAGCATCAGTGGGTTCTAGGGCACAAAGTTAGTGTGATAACCTGGGCAGACAAGACAAGTCATGTTTATAAGGTAATGCCCATCAGCAAACAGACACATTATACTACTGACTTTTACCTATATGGACATAAGAGTTAACAGGTCATGTGACAGATGGATAAATGGTGGGTGTGTATTTACCTGCTTGTGATATACGGGAAATGAATGTGTGATTGTAACATCCAATTTCTGTGTGTGTCAGTTATACGTAGCAATAAAGTCATTTGAGGTTTTTGACTGGACGATCTCTTACTTATCGGGTTTAATATGACTAAAGATTTGTCCCTTTTCCACACCGCAGTAACTTTTGGCCCAGTTATTCTCTCACATCTCTTATTGAGTAAGGTTAAGAGATATATCCACTCCATATTTAGGTTCGGAAAATATCTCTAGTGCTTAGATATTAAAGTTACTCTCCAGTTCACAGTTTAGTGCCAGCCATCGTAACCATCTCTCTCTCTCTCTCTCTCTCTCTTTCTGATGATCGGTTTGATTAAGATAAATTTTTCATTCAAGAATAAAGATGTTATACTACCTTTGTATAATAGTTTCGCCAGACCTCATTTGGAGTATGCCGTGCAGTTTTGGTCTCCCCACCATGCGAGACATTGCTAAATTAGAAGGTGTTCAGCGTAGAGCAACCAAGATGATTCCTTCATTATGAAACAAACCCTACACGGAAAGGCTGTCATGTCTAAACCCGTTTTCTCTTGAAAAACGCCACCTCGGAGGAAAACTGATCGAGTGCTTTAAAATACTTAACGGTTTTACCAACGTGGATCCGACCAAGCTGTTTGTGATGGATGATTCGACATGAATGAGAAATAATGGTGCTAAACTCAAATGTAGACAAGTTCATTCAGATTGCGCAAAATTCTTCTTCCCTAATGCTGTCATTCGAGATTGGAACAGATTACCACCATCAGAGGTGCAGTGTAACTTGACTGCATCGTTTAAGAATAATCTTGACCGCTATCTCCTCCATCTAAATGTTCACTAGGTCAGTTTCAACACCATGGTGGCCGCAATACAACTGTCACTTAGGTTTAGGACAGACCACCTACTTTGGGCCTTAGGGCCTGTGTGGTCTGGTTATCTATGTAATTCTATATGTAATTCTCTCTCTCTCTCTCTCTCTCTCTCTCTCTCTCTCTCTCTCTCTCTCTCTCTCTCTCTCTCTCTCTCCAGCACTCGTCTATTATCTAAGCCTTACGGTATCTGGTGCATTGACAAATCGTTTAATATCCCAAGTGCTTATACAACACTAGTTCCCTTCAGGCTCCAAGGTCAATGACGGTCAGTAATACACAGTAACCATCTCCTCCTCTCCTCAACACAAGGCGGTTAGTTTGGGTCTACGGTAACTCTGGTAGCTTAAAAAATCACAAAATATCCCAGGTGGTTCTACATCACTAGTTACCATAAGGATCAGTGGTAAAGGCCAGTCAATAACACGTCCCAACTATCTCCCTCTCTCTCTCTCTCTCTCTCTCTCTCTCTCTCTTTTCAGCACGCAGCGGTTATCTAAGCCTACTTGATCTCTGGTGCATTAACGAATCACAAACACATCTTGACATCATTAATAAAGGGACTTACCTCACTCAGCTTCACCCGGGAACACTGTCAACCGCCCTCACCAACACCTCACAATGACTGCCCCTCAACCCCACGGAAACGAATCCTCTGCTCACGAACTCCTTGGCCTTTGTTCGGTACTTTCGGTTCAAAGAGTCGTATTCTTAAACAAGGATTTCGTGGGAGTTTTGAGCGTTTCCAGGGGTAGTTTTATGACTCTGGTGGTAGTGTGACCCTTCTTCTATACCATGAGCCTAAAATACACTCATGAAAATCCGAATAACTTTTTTTTTTGGCCTTTGGAAATAGATGATGTGAGGGACAGATGCGGCTGTGAATACGTACCAAGTCTCGTCTAGATTCTCATTAACCTATCACTCCACAGTTTTGCCTCAGTTTTAGCAATTTAGAATGTATTATTGCGTGAGATCTTATACACATTTCTGGTATAGATACAATAATAATTCCTTCTCTAAGCATGTATGAATCCTTCGCTTACTACTCGGTTCAAAGCAAGGTTGTTAAGGAAGGGACGAATGCCATGCAAAGTAAAATAAAACAATCATCAGGACTAGCCACTTAACCTGTAACTCGGCGATAGCACTAAAGAGGCAGAAGGAATAATATTGGGAGGTTACTAGCGGAGATGTCGCGAGGGAGAGGAAAACGGTTATTCAGCATTCTCTCTCTCTCTCTCTCTCTCTCTCTCTCTCTCTCTCTCTCTCTCTCCTGTGTGTGTGTGTAGTTTACTCAGAATTCACTCAGCAAGGTAAATATAACATTCTCAGCCATATTTCGAGCAGTATAGTTAGGTAAAGAAATAGTACCCGAATGCGAGACACAAGACACACGGGAGGCGGCAAACTTCTGCTTTATTGACGCGAGTTCAGAAACATCAGCACATCAAATAGTTTTCGCTGTCTCCAATTTTACTGTTAATCTCAACGGACTGCGGCTCGTTCAGGACGCAAAGCTGCACGACTAGGGGATGGGACGCGAGCCGCAGTCCACACTGTCGGCGACCAAGCAGTAACTTAATTTTTCATCAAAGAGTGTTCCTGGCGGGCAGAAGAAGAGCCACGCTTCTCCGTTGGAACACTCGCAGTACTCCCCGCAATCTTCAGGCACGGGCAGGAACACTGGATCTGCAGCGGAAGATAAAGTCACATTTCTGGTAACAGGTGTCAGGCAACATTATCACTACCATGCACCGACACCTGCCTAACACCAGCCCCTGCTTATCGTAAAGGAAAGTTCGAAAAAAAAAAATACTGTGTGACAAACAGCGGGAGTACGACATGATCTTGCAGATTAAGTTAAATTCTAGCAACAATATCATGCGTTGGATCTTTGTTATACTAGATTGCGATCAATGTTCATAATACTGTACTATTGCGGCCAAAACTTAGGTGTGAGAGACGAAGAGATTAGTCATCGAGCTACTGCAGGAGGACTGTACACTCACCTGCCGAATCCTCCGCAGGGCACAGGGCAGAGATTTCAGAGGCACACTGCGTTCCCGTCTGGGCGGCGGCAACAGCCCAGAGGCTCACGGCGACCAGCGCAAGGCACCACTTCTGTGGCGGGAAGAAACACGCGGGTGAGGAGTGACGGCATAGGGGGTGAAAAACATATATTAACAGGCTTACAGTTCGTATTCAGGTGTGTGGCATCCTGAGGGAGGTTGGTGCCCTGTGATGTGGCCAGGGCGTGCGGGCGGCTCACCATGACTGCTGCAGGGTAGATAACTATACGGAGGGCAAGGGGTGGCGACAGCCTTATATACAGTACTCGACACGTCCCTATGACCCCAGCCCTAAGTTCCAAGGACACCCATGCGAAATATAAACCATGTTATTGTAATGCAGAAATAGGAATTTTTCGATTGTTTCACACTAATAATTCAGTGAAACAATCAACAAATGTTTCAGAGTTGTGGTTAATTTATGAGATACTAAACTTTTCTGGTACTAAAACAATTGTGTCAAAATGAGAACATCGGCACAGTGTGGGAGCGCCGTGAGGTGCCAACTTATCGGCAGCAGATGTCGGTGTTTCCAGGCTACGTAACTTGAAGGGGTGAGGACGTCACCAGTGAACGAATGTATTAAAGATTGAAGCTAGTCTAGAAACGCTCATACTTTGTTATTAACCTGCTAACAGAATAACACTCACAATTTAGTGTGAGGAAAGAGTCGCTTTTGGAGCACAAGCTGCAGGTACTAGCAGGAAAAAAAAAAAACTATATGTATGGTTGTCGCCAGCCTACCAACCCAGAGCACCGAATGTATGTATGGTTTTCGCCAGCCCAGATAACTATAATGGATGGCTAAGTATGAAGTCTGTAAGCAAATTCAGCCAATATGAGTAGTTTTTTACAAATACGGATGACTATGTGGTACAGAAGACAATATATACCCAAGTACTATGTATAAGACCAATAAGAGAATATGAAGCTTTAATCTGAGGCCCGTGCACAAATAATGACACACACTGTAAGGACGGAAAAAAATCCTTTTGGATAAAAGTTTGTGGAATTGGATTTATGAATAAATATTGAGATATGTTTGCCCTCCATGTGGGAAAAAAAGGATCACTGATACTGCCGAGGATATAACTTTGTGGACGGGGAATGAATAAGAATATTTGATTACATCACCAACTGGAGGCTGCCATCACGGGCAGAGTAAGAACCTCAAGCAAGGCCGTTAAGATTTTAGGACTGTTTTTTAGTAATAGTTGTTGATGAATTGAATGCTCCGGCACAGGCCGGGGGCACGTCATCCCACGAGTAGGCCTCAGTGCAGGCACCTTTCCGTGTCAAACACATCCCAACAAGATCCATCTACTTGTTCCAGCCACGAGCTTTATGGGCAGCCCCTTGGCCTTTGCCACTCTGGCTGTCTCTTCCATAAACAACCCGGTGAGCAGGGTCGGTTGCTGGGTAGCGTGCCACGTGTCCGTATCATGGAATATCACTGGTATGACTTTGCGTCAAGCCGACGATTACTCCGTAAGACTGATCCAAGGTTTATTACCAGCGATACAGGCATGTGGCACGCTGCCCAGAGGCCGACTTCATATCGTATTTTTTTTTAGTTATTCATAGTGTAATCATAATATGTACATTTTCAGCTAATATATATATATATATATATATATATATATATATATATATATATATATATATATATATATATATATATATATATATATATATATATATATATATATATATATATATATATATATATATATATATATATATATATATATATATATATATATATATATATATATATATATATATATATATATATATATATATATATATATATATATATATATATATATATATATATATATATATATATATATATATATATACACACACACACACACACACACACATATGTATATACATATATATATATATATATATATATATTTATATATATATATATATATATATATATATATATATATTATATACACACACACACACACACACACACACACACACACACACACACACACACACACACACACACACACACACACACACATATATATATATATATATATATATATATATATATATATATATATATATATATATATATATATATTATAATCGGAAACAGGTGATTTACAACAGGAATGTACAAGAAAAGTTTACTTAGAGTTTATTAAGTACTGTAAAAATAACATTTTTAGCGTGCTAGAGAAGGAGGGGGTTAACTTTTACTTTCTTTATTGATGCGAGGCACACACAGCAGCACACCAAACATTGCTGTGTTCATCTCAGCGGACGCAGCTCGTTCACGACGCAACACTGCAGCGCTAAGGTAGGGGACGTGAGCCGCAGTTCGCATCGACTTCCATGATGCACCGCTTTGAGTATTCATCAAAGAGTGTTCCCGGCGGGCAATCGAAGAGCCAAGCATATCCGTTGGAACACTCGCAGTACTGAGAGCAATCATCCGGGTTGGGAAGGAACACGGGATCTGCAGGTGATGAAGTTACATGTCTGGTAATAAGCTGTCATTGACGGAGCCGCCACTTTTCCAAGCACGTTAGAAACTAATCTATTAGTGATATATATTTTTTTTTCTAACAACCCACCGTGGATTCGAACCCGGACCCCGGAGACACTGGGAAGACCCTCTAGCGTCAATCCAAAGCGTATCCCACGACTCAAGTCCTTCATAATTTTTACCCATGAGTGTCTCGGGATATTGCATGGCTTCCCTCCTTTCATTCATGTCGATGACTTTGTGCTTCGATCTTCTTGTTACTCTTCTCATTTCCTAAGGCAGCAAATCCTAACCCCTTCAAGCGACGCGAGCCCTCGGATTCTTGCCCCACCGGAGCCATAACACGAGAAGGGGTGGTCAATGCTGTGTCGCCACTGCCATGAGGGATCTGCCACTTTCTAGAGCACATGAGACGTTGATCAATTCGGGATAAATACCTTTTACCCCCAAACCCGCCTGGGAGTCGAACCTGGGCACATATTCCCGAGCCGGGCCCTAGAGACGAGGAGGGACATTCTGGCATCCAGCCCAAGGATATGCCAGGCTTAAGGCTTGGGAGCCCTTCGCGTCTCGGGCTGTTACAAAGTGTCAGGCAACATTATAATCACCATGCACAGACTCCTATATGATACAAGGCTCCACTTAACATGAAGAAGATCGTTTAAAGTCGTGGTAACGACAGCAGAAAGAAGCTAGATTCAGGAGCATCTTTATCTGCAGCAAGTGTCTGGTAACGTTATTACTATAAATATGCATTGGCTCTGTATGATACCAGATTTTACTCGCCGTAAGTAAGTGTTCAAAAGATTTTTTTTTCGTGGCCAAAAAAGCGTTGTAAGAGACTTAAAGGGATGATTATTTACCGAGTGCAAGCAAAATCTACATTAAGTGTCTTGTAAAATCATTGACATGCACTGCAGGATCTTTGCCATACTATATTGTGCTCACCTCAGATAACAGTGTTCAGAATACTGTACTATTGTGGCTGAAACAGTGGCGTGAGAGAGGAAGAGATTAATCATTGAGCTACTGCAGGCAGATTGTACACTCACTTCCTGGGTCATCTTTCTCAGGGCACTGGTCCGCGATGTCAACGCTACACTGCACTCCCGTCTGGGCGGCGGCAACGGCCCAGAGGCTCACGGCGACCAGCGCAAGGCACCACTTCTGCGGGGGTAAGAAACACGCGGGTGAGGAGCGATAGGATAAGGGGTGAGAAACACATACTATTATAACAGATCTGCAGATCATAGTCAGGTGTGTGGCATCCTGAGGGAGGTTGGTGCCCTATGATGTGGC
The DNA here is from genome assembly GCF_024679095.1 of Eriocheir sinensis. NCBI lineage: Eukaryota > Metazoa > Arthropoda > Malacostraca > Decapoda > Varunidae > Eriocheir > Eriocheir sinensis. The sequence continues at coordinate 13,921,625 of NC_066539.1, read as the reverse complement.
CAGGACGTGCGGCGGCTCACCATGACTGTTGCAGCGTAGAAACTTATACGGAGGGCAAGGGCGTCAACAGCCTTATATACTGCTTTCGACACGTTCCAGTGACCCCTGCAATAAATGCCACGGACACCCATGCTAAATATTCTATCCTGATTTAGAAGAATACCTATTTAATTTGTTCAACATTGATCTTGATTGTAGCAGTAACTAAATGTTTTAGAGATTTGGTTAAGCTGCGAGCTACTGAACTCCTCTGTTAATAAAAGAATTGTGTGACAAACTGGTAACATCATTGCAGGCTGGGACCATCGTGGTGTGCTAACGTGTCGGCAGCAGATGCAAGCGTTCCCAAGCAAACTTAAAGAATAGCTGACCTCATCAACGCACAATTTTAAAGATTAAACACATTCAGAAAACATCTTCTTTACTATTAGTCTGCTTGCTGCCCCCAGAACACACACACACACACACACACACACACACACACACACACACACACACACACACACACACACACACACACACACACACACATTTTTATTACGACCGCATCCACCTCACAAATTCAAGTACCCGATTTGCACTTTTCTCTAATGGGTCACAACAACGCTTGGAGACATTGTTTTTTGCATGATGCGCCCGTGAGATCCGGGATGGGGGAGCGGGAACGTATCAGCTGCTGACCGATAGCGTGACAGGTGATGAAATTAATATGATAACTTGAACTGCCGTGGGATGAAGACAGCTGTGTGTGTGTGTGTGTGTGTGTGTGTGTGTGTATGAGGTCAACACACACACACACACACACACACACACACACACACACACACACACACACACACACACACACACACAACTAATCAAGTCGCTGGCCATTATGAAAAAACAAACATCTTGTGTCTATTCTTCTAAGAACGACCCTGGGAGATCTTTTTGCACATCAGGCTCTCGTGTCATCAGTGTGGTCTATCTTGTTTACGTCCATGCTTGAATGACGCACGCAACTTTTTATAATTTCTAAGATGTTTACCGTCTTATTTTCATACGGAAACCCGATTCACAGCCACTTTTTGCTTACTATTTTTTTTTTTTTACAGCAGTGGAAACAGCTCAAGGGCAAAAAAAAGGACACAATAATGAAAAAGCCCGCAATTCGCTGCTCCTATAAAAAGCTCAGAGGATTGGCCGAAAGATGAGAGGTAGGTGTCCTGATACCCTCATTCACTACCATGTATTTTTTGGTACGCTCTATACATTGGTGACTTCTCGTAAGCATGGTTTTCCGAGTCTCTGTACACTTTTTCCCAGGCTATCTAGGTTACATAAGAGGAATATTACTTCATGGTTTTTATCTTACTCTCATACAGTGCTCTAGCCCACCCTTGTATGCTGTCCAAATCCCTTATGCAAGAATTCACCAGCATCATCATTCTTTCATCCCTTCTGCGAGTAAACAGTCTTTCTTCATCCGCATTTTCTCCTGCCTACGACATAAGCGCCATCAGGAGGAGAGTATCAAGACACCTCTCCAACGATTTTGAATTTGGATATTTTTATACTTTTTGCTTTTGGGGAGCAGCGACGTAAGGGTCACACACACACACACACACACACACACACACACACACACACACACCACAGATAGAGACAGCGAATGTAACCAGTTCATTGTTCAATACTTCTGCACACTTGCTCGTTTCGCTGCGGCTAATCCACTCCCCTTCATCAGCGCTTCACTATCTATTTAAGCTGCCACCAAGACCGCTCTTTGGTCAAGGAAACGTTCGGGTAAAAGGTGAAGTATCCTGGCGCATGGGCCATCGTATCTCACTTGCTATGAGCGCCCACACAGACTTCCTCCTCTCGTCTGACATGCATATCAGCACCTTCACCTTCACCTGCAGCATCCCAGTCACGTAACAAGCACCAAGCAACTGTCATTGAGGTCCAGGGTCTTGTTCGCGGCTCGCAAGAGTGAGTGCCGTAACCCTGAGCTCCCCCTGTATGAACACTGTTCCGAGTACCGCTAAAGTTGACACTGATCATCCCTTCATCTTCCACAGAAAGCAAAGAAGCAACTAAGATGAAATCTCCACACGGAAATAAAAATGAACACATTGTTCATAACTTACTTTTTGCGAGGTAACTATTTTCAGATTATTATAAAGAAATCTACAACGTTCAACCATGTAGTGCATAAAAGTTAATCTTAAATATGTATTTTAAATTGTGATGACAACTTCGCGATCAACAAGAAAGCTTCGGGAACGTTAATGACGCAAGGCTTCCCTCGACCCAACAAGGCCTCGGAGGTTCAGGCTCGGGACACCGCGGCGAGCCGAGCGGTGCCGCGGCGCTGACTCGTGGTGCATGGCGATGATCAGGCGACTAATAACTGGGGGAGGTTACGGAGGCCATTTCTTTTTTCTGAAAATCATGTATTTGAAAAAGAATCTTGTACTCAAGAAAATTGTATACGAAACATACATAATGTGCGTGTTCCACGAACTGTCGCTTCTGAAGCTTCAGTGGAACCCCAATGAACCAGCTTTACGGAACATCCGGGAGCCTCGGGTCACAGCTCACAGCACACACTTGGGCCTCGTCCTTGCCTGCCGCAAGACCCACGCCCTGACCCCCGCAGCCTCCCTGTGGGAAAATGGCGGAGCCTGAAGATGAGGACATAAAGCAGCTAGTTACTTCCGTGCTGACCTGCGCCATGTCTGAGGGCGTTGCCCCTGAGGAAGAGCCTCACCCAGGGCAAGGGGCCGCCTCTCTGCCTCCCCCGCGGCAGCCTCGCCCTCAGCCGGAGGTGCCGCAGCGGGGCCGCAGCTGGGAAGGGCTTGCACCGGACGACCAGTATTGGCAGCAAATCAGGGAGGCTCGCCGGATGACGGCGAGGCCCAAGATCAAGACTCCCAAACCAGCCCCCCGGAGACACCACTCGTGGGCCAGGCGCAGGTCTCCTCCGATGCGGGTGTCGAGGGGCACCCAGACCAGGGCGGTGGCCATCAGGAACTTCCCCGAGGAAATGACCACCTTTCCTGTGCCCTGGGGGAGGCGTCTACGCAGCGTGTCGGTGGGGACGCAGACGGGGGCCACGACCCGGGCGGTGGTGGGCGGGCAGGAAATAATTCCCTCCTGGGACCCGCTGCCGGAGGAAGTTTTCGCCATGGACGAGGTCACTGAGTGGTCCACCAAGAGTTCCTTGGGCAACTCGGGAAGAAATCTGAGTTCAAGCAGGTATGCCGATACTACTTTTCTCAATATAGACTATGATGAGTGTTCTCTCGCTGCCCTGTCTGACCTCGCAAGCTGCCTCCCGACGCTGCAGCAGCAGCCTGACCCTGCCCAAGACATGGCACTGCGACATGGCAGCGACGTGGAGGTGGTGAATTACTCCCACATCCTGCAAGTCCGCACGGTGGCGACCAACACTGTCCATGTGGGCTGGCGGCAGCCTCAAGGGCAGCACCGTACCCGCGTCCTGAGCCGTTCTCTCGCGCTGGGCTGGAGCAGCAACCCGGACACCGCCAACGTGGCCACGCAGACACACCAAGAGTTGTTGTTGTTGTTCTGATGAATGGATGTACACAGTTTTTAAACTTGAGCGACGCTTTTGTTACTTCTGCATCAGTGACTCGAAAGCTTTCAGCTGTTTACTGTAGCAATGATGGTTTCTTAATGACTGTTTTGGAGTGTGCATTACCAAAAATGGTTTCTTAATGATCGTTACTGACTGTGCCTAATGATGTTCTTACTCATTATTTTGCCTAAGTCTTAATGAATGAATTACTGTATCGACTGATGCTCTTAACGAAAGTTTATTGTGCCTATTATAGACAATAAATGTTTTAACTGAAGAACGTTGTTTACTGTGCCTAGTGATGCAGAACGTACGGGTTAGCGATGCTGCTTCATGGACCTCCAAGGGTAAGGCGGCGAGCCTCAGCACATCTCTTAGTAGTTGAAGAGTGACTCATGGTGTACTGAACATAAGGAATTACAGTTAAAAACGACTACTCGTAGATTCTCTCTCTCTCTCTCTCTCTCTCTCTCTCTCTCTCTCTCTCTCTCTCTCTCTCTCTCTCTCTCTCCCGGGGTCGAAGCATCACGCCGATCCATGGCCGAGATTAGCATGGCCGAGGCGTCTCTTTACCTTTACGAGGCCATAACCAGACGCTTACGGGGCAGCACTTCGTTAAGCTTACGACTCTATACACTAAAAAAGCAACAACCCCGACCCGGTGCTCCTCCTCCTCCCGTAACACTCGGCTACTCTTTTTACGAGCGGTCCGAAAGGCGTTTTATCTAAATGAATTGCCGTTCGCGCGGGGCTCCGGAATAACATTAACTAATCTATACCGTCGCTGCTCCGTGTTGCTTCGCTCCCTATACTTCCCTCCCTCCCTGTCACCGTCTGTTCCCTCATGTATATTCCCAATCTCTCTACGAGCATGTGGTCCCTGAGTAAAGACGCTCGGCTGTAGATCCGGAATGACATAAGCTAATCTATATACTCCTTCCTTCGCTCCCTCCTGTTCTCTGTCTCCCTCCCTGCCTCCCGCCGTCCGTTCCCGCAAGCTTATTTTTAATCTCTCTATGGATACGTGGTCTCTGAGTGAAGAGGCTCGGCTGTAGCTTCGAAACTAACCACGGGGTGTTCTGGGAAATACTATCCCAGAATCCAAATTACCCGAAATGACTCCAATTACACCTCACTTAGCCTAACGTAACGTAACTTGACCTGACCAGACCTGTTCAAGGGTGGGCGTCACACATGTAGCTTCGAAAATAGCCACGGAGTGTTCTGGAAAATACTCTATTTGTGATTCAGACTCCAAATTATCCTTTACGACTCCAAACCTAACCTAACGTAACCTGACCTAACTTGTTCAAGAGTAGGGAGCCACATACCCGCAGCTATATACAGAGAAGAGAAATACGTGCTCCCTCGCTACCTGGTGAGCCTTCCCTCCCTACATACCCGTACAGAGAAGGGAAATGCGTGCTCCCTCCCTACCTCCCGCCGTCTGTAAGCCATCTAAACCTAACCTAACCTAACCTAACCTGACCTATTCAAGACTGAGCGCCACATACCCGTACAGAGAAGGGAAATGCGTGCTCCCTCGCTACTTCATGCCCCTTCCCTCCCTACCTCCCGCCGTCTGTAAGCCATCTAAACCTAACCTAACCTAACCTAATCTAATCTGACCTATTCAAGACTGAGCGCCACATACCCGTACAGAGAAGGGAAATACATGCTCCCTCGCTCCCTCCCTCCCTCCCTGCCGCCGTCTGTTCCCGCATCGCTTATGGCTCGGCCGCTCTCCGCCTCGCCGCTAGTTATTACGTCAATTGATCTTGGCGGCTCGGCGGGGTCTGGAAGGCGTCCAAGAGGCGCATTCGTCTCGGGGCGGATCTTGGGTGTTCCGGGCATTTGGGGAAACCACTTAGAGCGAGTGCCGAGGAGGAGGAGGAGGAGGAAGAGGAAACTAAAAAGAAAAAAAGGTAGGAGGAAGAGAAGATAAGGAAGAGGAATAGGAATAAATGAAAAGAAAAAGAGGAGGAGGAGGAGGAGGAGGAGGAGGAGGAGGCTGAAAAGAAAAAAAAATAGGTAGGACGAAGAGAAAGAGGAATTAAGGAAGAGTAGGAAGAAGGAAGAAAATGAAAAAAAAGAAGAGGAAGAAAAGGAGGAGGAGGAGGAGGAATAAGAGGAGGGTGAAAAGAAAAAAAATAGGTAGAAGGAAGAGGAACTAAGGAGAGGAAGAGGAGGGAAATAAAAAAAAAATGATAAGGAAGAGCAGGAGGAGGAGGAGGAGGAGGAGGAGGAGGTGTGTTCTTGGGATGTCAGTAAGTACATACAGTGAACCCGAACACACACACACACACACACACACACACACACACACACACACACACTTAACATTATTTCATTCTCATCCACAACATCCCATTTCGTGTTTTGGTAGTGGTGTTCTTATAGTGGTGGTGGTGGTGGTGGTGGTAGTGGTGTTGCAGCGGTGATGGTGGTGGTAGTGGTGGAATAGTTGTGGTAGTGGAGCTGTAAAAAAAGTATAATGTAGTCGTCTGAGCCCTTCGTACCCATCCACAAAACCCAGACCAAGGCCAAGACTACCAAGGGGATATCACGGCTGCCTCGACTCATTACCGCCACGCACTCCAAAGCCTCATTCAGGGCATTCCCGCGTGCTTCCTCCTCCGCCCGCCCTCCCGCCCTCCAACCCGTCACGCAGCCAGCCAGCGAGCCAGACGTCCAAGAGTTTTTATCCTCGCCCGAAATGTGCCGGAGAGAGTTTCCCCGTGCAAGTCTCTTTCCAGCGTGAGTTTCTCCTTTTATTTCACGGAGGCTGAAAGTTTGGACACTTGATAATTGACTGTCTCGTTTGGAGCCATCGAGAAGCGCGGACTATAATGCTGTTTTGTGACTTGATCTTCACTTGTCTGGTTCGCTCTGGCTCTCTCTGGCGCTGGCTTTGGGGTTCTTGCTCCTGAAGTGGCGTTAGGGTAAAGTCTGGTGATCGAAAAAGGGAGGAAGAGATGAAAGATTGCACATACGAAGTAAATGCCATTGTTTTAAAGTTTGGTAAAGTTTAGATGATCTGCAATTCTGGTGATCGAAAAAGGGAGGAAGAGATGAAAGATTGCACATAGGAAGTAAATGCCATTGTTTTAAAGTTTGGTAAAGTTTAGATGATCTGCAAGTCTGGTGATCGAAAAAGGGAAGAAAAGATGAAAGAGTGCATATATGAAGTATAGCTGGCGCTGGGTTTCTTTCTCCGGGAGTGACATTAGAATAAAGTTTAAGTGGTCACCAAGTTTAGTGATCGATGGAGACGTAGAAGCCGTGTGAAAAGGAAGAAAAGGTGAAAGCGTACACATAGGACCCTTCCGTCTCTGTCTTTCTTTCTTTGTAAGGGGCGTGAGGGTTAAATGATAGGCGAAGGGTAAAGGGTAAAGTGTAAAGTCTGAGCGATAGGAGAGCCCACTGGTGACCGAGACGGAGAAGGTAGTAAAGGCTTAACGCATGACGTGGACTCTCTCTCTCTCTCTCTCTCTCTCTCTCTCTCTCTCTCTCTCTCTCTCTCTCTCTCTCTCTCTCTCTCTCTCTCTCTCTAACCCTATATACATATCCGTAATTGATAATGAAAAATAACACCAATATCACGAGGTATATATGATTCTCTCTCTCTCTCTCTCTCTCTCTCTCTCTCTCTCTCTCTCTCTCTCTCTCTCTCTCTCCCGCTCACCCCCTAATTGATAGTCCAGTTAATGCGAAGCAAGGAGCCTCAAAGCAAGCGACTATGGGAACTCTCCTCGTAATGAACGGCTTGCTCGTCCTCCTCGTGATCCCGGCAGCTTCCAGGGGCTCTTCCTTCCCTAGTCCGGCGCCGTTGTCGTTCCTTAGCGATGGAGGCGGCCGGCGAGGGGGAAAATCACGGAAATAACGTAGGCTTTATCGACTAATTGAACAGCAGATCCCTTCCCTCCCCGGAACTTAATGGCGCCCAAAAACAAAAGAGTAACGCCTCCTCCCTCGGGATTTGTGGTCTCATTTCCACTATCTCGTAACGTTACGCTGAGGATCCAAGGCCATTAGTTTGTCTGTGTGTGTGTGTGTGTGTGTGTGTGTGTGTGTGTGTGTGTGTGTGTGTGTGTGTGTGTGTGTGTAACAGCATTGATAACAAAGAGGTCTTACTTAATAACTTTTACTTACTTGTGTCCATGACCGGCTCAATTCCTTCACCTCTCTCTCTCTCTCTCTCTCTCTCTCTCTCTCTCTCTCTCTCTCTCTCTCTCTCATCCACCCACCCACACACACACACACACATGACCCCTCCCCTAAACACATATGCCCTCTCCCCCTTCCACACACACATATGCCCCTCCTTCCCCCCTCCATACACACACATGACTTCCCTTCCCCCTCACACATACCCCCTCCCCCCCTCCCCCTTCCTCCCTCGTGTGGTTGTGTTACTCCAGAATTATTTTTTTGCAGGCATTGTTCCCCTCGGCCGGCGGATGATTTCCCCGGAGAGGCGCGCCGGCTAGTTATTCTTCGGTCCTCCACAAGTTATGCTTAATAAACTCTTAGCGCCTCACTCTCTCTCTCTCTCTCTCTCTCTCTCTCTCTCTCTCTCTCCTCTGTATACCCTTCCCTTCATGCTTCCTCCCATCTCCTTTTTCTATCCTTTCTCTGTTTTCGTTCTCCTCTTCCTCCTTCTCCTTCTTCTTTTCCCTTCTTTCCTCTCTGTTTTCCTCCAGACATTATCTTTCTTCTTCTCCCTTTTCTGTCCTTATCTTTTGCTCCTCCTCCTCTTCTTCTTGTATCTTTCGTTCCTTCTACTCCTGGTTCTATTTCTTTCTCTCCTGCTCCTCTTCTCATGTTCCTCTTCCTTCTACTTTTCTCCCGTTCAGGTTTTATCTCATCCCTTCTCTTTTTTCTTCTTCCTTTTTATTTATTTCTCTGTCTTCGCTCTCCTCTTCCTCCTTTTTTTTCTTCCTTTCCTCTGTTCCTCCCCCTTCCTTTATTTCCTCTCGTTCTTCTTGTTTCTTTTCTCTTTCCTCCTCTTCTTTGGTCCTCTTCCCTCTCCTACTCTTCTCCCCTTTATCCTTCCTCCCATTCCTTCTCTTTCTTCTCCTCCCTTTACTCTCCTTTCTCCTTATTCTTTCTCCTCCTCTTTTCCTTCTGTTCCCCTGTTTTCCTTCTGACCTGCTCTCTCTCTCTCTCTCTCTCTCTCTCTCTCTCTCTCTCTCTCTCTCAACCTCTCATTTACCTCCTGAAGACCTATTAATGTCATCTCGCACGGTAATAATTCTCTCAACTCAACGTATTTTTATCCCTTTCTTTCCCTAGCGATCACCTTATTACACCATTACTCTGCCAGAATTCATATCACTCCTTGCATATTTAAACGGGAGGGAGAGAGAATGACCCACACATTATCACGTAGCTATAAAAAGAAGACCTGATGAATGTGCGTCCGGGTTCATAATGGTAACCGCGGGGAAACAGTTACAAAAGCGACTGTCAGTTCCTTCCTACAGAGTGACTGGACGCGTTATTGTTTGCCAAAGCTCATATATCACTCCTCGCGTATATGAACGGGAGAGAGAAAGAGATAGTAAAAGACTATCCCCATATTATCACGTATAAAACAAACCTCTCAGGCGCCATTCACCAAGGGGAGGGAGGCCTAGTGTGTGTGTGTGTGTGTGTGTGTGTGTGTGTGTGTGTGTGTGTATGAGTGAGTGACGGGCAGCGAGGAATGAAGATGTACAATGACTTCCATAATTACATAGGGTAAAGAGGGATAAAGGGGTGATGCAGGAGTAAGTACGAGGGATGGAAAACGAGAGAACGAAAGTCAACACCGCATCTAAGTCTATATACACCAAATCAAGTCATACGCAGGTTTGTGGGAGGAGACACGGCCGAGGCGTGGTTTATGCGTGACACTGCTTAGAGCCAAACTAGAGAATGTAGAAACAGGGATTTAGAGAAAACGAGGAAAGGGGTACTAATTTAAATCAGTCACTTCAACATGCCGTCCCTCACACCCCACACCGCCGTTTGTAGTCATTGAAATTACAGTCACGCAATAGCACAATAAATAAGACATATTTTTTCGTCAGTGGCTTGCCTGAACGCACTGTGAAAGAAGGCGAGAATGCACATCCAGAGAGCACATACGGCCCCAACTTTAGTCACCCCTGAACTGGCGGGTAATTTTTTTTTTTTTTTAGCTCCAAGTGACGTCATCCCGCTGTCGGCCCCAAAACCGCCTCCTGCGCGTACCGGTCGCAGTTTTGAAGCAAAGTGACGACTTGGTAAATATATATATATATATATATATATATATATATATATATATATATATATATATATATATATATATATATATATATATATATACTTAGAGGGAACACATTCAGCTGCCCGTGTGCAGGCCCACTGCAGGGCAGCCAAAGTGGGTGCGCGCTGGCTGCCACCCCAGCACTCTGATTTCTGCTCTACCTCCCACGGCTCTGCCACGACCTGCCATCCTGCCCTAAGTGTGTTAAACTATCCCCAAAACACTACTAGATCTCCCTTTGTCACAATATACGCTTGGAAAATGCAATGTAAATGATGATATGGGTAAGAATCGCTGTGTAACTTCGTCTCCCACTGGCGGAGTGAAGTGAACGAAACCTTAGAAGTCTTCGCGTGCATCCCAAATACTTCTTCCTACACCATGTCTATGAGGACACGTAACTAACCACCTAGGTGTTCATAGAAGCTCAAGTAGGAATCAAAACACACGGAGAATCACAGGAATAGGTAAATAATAGAATAAGAAGAGATATCAAGAAGTCGCAGTAGATTAGAGGTCTCAGAGCAGACAAATTCCTTTGATACCCACTGAACACAGAGATACGCCGCTGCTGTTTAACACCGCCAGGTTTGCGTTGCTGTTGAGGGGCCAGGCCTCTCTCGACCCTCCGAAGAAGAAGAGGAAGACACGGCCAGAAACCGACCACAGGAGGAAGAGGAGGAAGATTACTGTGTGATTTCTGGGAGGCAGTAAAGAAAGCGTTGCCAGTCCCCGGGTCGCTGTTTTCCGCGGTGCTTTGGGCTACCGCTGGAGAGGCTCTGACGGACGTGGATGGAGGTCGTGGGCTGTGAATCTTCATAAGAGAGATAAAACCGTTTACTCCTGCAGATGTTGCGCCGTGGTACACAAACTTTAACGAGGAATTTATGCTGGGCTATCGGTTGGGCGTGAGAGGTCGCGGGTAGTTACAACACTGTCTCTGGCAGCGGTGACTGCGTTAAAAGCGAGAAAATGCGAGAGACGTTAGATTGCGATGTTGTATGGGTTATTTCTTCGTGTTTTCTACGTCTTGTGTGTCTTAGGCCTTCCTCGCACACTGTATTAATGGTTACTGATATCAAATAGAGCCAGGGCGTGTAAATGGGCTGTCAATGAGGCGGATGAGCGGGAGTTAATAGCTACTGTCGAGATGATAGAGTTTGATGCTGTGTGTGTGTGTGTGTGTGTGTGTGTGTGTGTGTGTGTGTGTGTGTGTGTGATCAGAACGACACATAGACAGCTTCAGTGGGTAGCGGTAGGGTTATCTAGAAGAGTGACCCGGCGCACGCTCCTCAAGGTCACCACGGGCTGTCAGCAGAATACCAGAGCCACCCGTCAAAACCCCTTCATTCTTCCTTGTGCCGCGAGGGAAAGTTTGCAGCCGCGGCGTGAGGAACGGACACACACTTGAGGTTCATATTGTAATAATGAAATGTATCGGGCGGGCTCCCATGACGATTATTTTCCAAGGCCACAAAGATGATTAACCGGGTTCTCTTGGATGATTTTCCGGTTCAAGGTGCAGAAGTCGGGTACAACTATCATCAGATTCACTCTGTATCTCTCTTTTAAACGTATCAGTATCCCATTACAAGTATTTTCCAAGGCCACAGAGATGATTAACCGGGTTCTCTTGGATGATTTTCCGGTTCAAGGTGCAGAAGTCTGGTTAACTATCAGCAGAATCACTCCGTATCTGTCTTTTAAACGTATCAGGATCCCTTTACCAGTATTTTCCAAGGCCACAAAGATGATTAACCGGGTTCTCTTGGATGATTTTCCGGTTCAAGGTGCAGAAGTCGGGTACAACTATCATCAGATTCACTCTGCATCTCTCTTTTAAACGTATCAGGATCCCATTACAAGTATTTTCCAAGGCCACAGAGATGGTTAACCGGGTTTTCATTGTTGATTTTCCGGTTCAAGGTGCAGAAGGCGGGTACAGCAATCACTAGCATCACAAAACAGTCCATGAAACTCCCAGCAACTTCTACAACGAGAGGCTTTTCAAACAGGCGAACTGAGGCCCCGAGATATTTAAGAAAACGGGTCTGAGGCACTATAGCAAGAGGCACGGGTGTAAAAAGACGTGTAAATGAAGGCATACGTCTGAGCACCGTCATAGTGTCTGGTGTCGTAAAAAAGAGAAATCATTTGAAGGCTCGGCGGAACTATAGTAAGTGAAACTGGTGTAGAAAAAACGTCTTAATAAAGGTATTCGTTAGAGAATCGTCATCCTTCCTGCTAAAACATTTATATTGTTCTGGGACCTTAAAAGAGAGAGAGAGAGAGAGAGAGAGAGAGAGAGAGAGAGAGTGTTAGTTAGTTTGCAGCCACGGCAGAACACACACACACACACACACACACACACACACACACACACACACACACACACACACACACACACACACACACAAGCACTATAGCAAGAGGTACTGGTGTAAAAAACGTCTAAATTAAGGCATAAACGAGCGTGTGGTTTACGGCGCGTCGTGTACTGCAGCAGCTGATTAAATTCTTCCCTTCACGGTTACGACCTGGGATAATATGGAATTTACGGGAGCCATCTCGCGCGAGGCTAATACTATAAAACTATGTGTTGTATCATTTTTAATTTCATCGTATTCCCTCATTGTCATTTTATTTACTTTTTTTTGCCTTTCCACACATTTTTTTTTTTTTTTTTATCACCACCAGCTCTCTTTCTTGCTTATCTTCCTCCTTCTCACCTATCTTGCTCCTTCTCGCCTATCTTCCTTCTTCTAACTTATCTTTCTCCTTCTTGGGTATCTTCCTTCTTCTCGCCTATCTTCCTCCTTCTCGCCTATCTTCCTCCTTCTCGCCTATCTTCCTCCTTCTCGCCTATCTTCCTTCTTCTCGCCTATCTTCCTCCTACTTGCCTTTTTCTTTCTTTTCAACCATTCTTCTTCTTACGTCCTGTTTTCATCCATCAACTTCCTGTTGGTCTCGGAGGTAAGCTGCAGTTTCTAATAGCTTCCGGAAAATTAAAGAGATGAATATAATGATGATCCGATTCCTTACCTTAAGATCGAAGTCCCCCAGCATGAGCAGCGATTGGAGGGCTTTCTTTATTTTCTTGTCTTTTGTTAATTTTCTTGCGCTGTTTTCTTTGCTGTGAAAAAAAAAATATATATCAGTGGCAGCGTCCACCCACTGACTTCGCCTCTTCCTCTGACAACTAAAGTAAAATATTGAAAGTGAAGGATGAAAGGTTGGACTTTTCAATGTGCAAGATTCACTGGATCGCTGGTTTTATTTTCAAAACTATATATTGTTACTACTACTACTACTACTACTACTACTACTACTACTACTACTACTACTACTACCACTACTACTACTACTACTACTACTACTACTACTACTACTACTACTACTACATTTTTTCTACTACAACTACTACTACTACTACTACACACACACACACACACACACACACACACACACACACACACACACACACACACACACACACACACACACAAACACAAACACAGGAAATTACATCAGAAAAAGTTTAAAATAAGTCTCAGGAAATGCCACATCACATCTCTAAAGAAAGAAAAAATAACCCCAACAACAAAACATTTAAAAACCTGAATAAAACCACAACGGAATAAAAGACAAACATAAAACAATGAAGGATGGAAGCACAAATATATTTCTAACACATGCGCCTTGGGTTCGTCTGCTGCTTCCCGCCAGAGACCCGACCCGCGCCTTGCCTGCCACAGAGAGTCGGGTTGTCACACGGCGCCGCTGGTGGCTGTGCATTTTTCAGGGCGGAGAGGAGAGGGGTGGAGCAGGCACGGAGGGGAGACACTGGCACGCGACGGATGAGTGAAAATAACGAGGCGAGAAACAAAGAGACTGGGAAAAAAGATCGTAAAGGAAGAAGACAGCAGAGGGAGGCGGAGGGAAGGTGGTGGCCGAGTGGTCGGCGTGCGGGCGTGGTGAACTCGTGGGCCAAGGTTCGAGTCCCACCAAAACAAGCTGCAAATTATGCTGTCCAGATCTTCAGCCAACCCTAACTTCAGCGACTTCGTTCGAGAGGAGCACCGGGGGGCAGCGTGGGCCAAGGAACAGTCATGCATCACGGCAACCACTATAAATAAAATTCACCTGCGCCACTAACGGGCTGGGGTTGTCTAAGAGGCCCCTTCAAGAGACCCTACCGGCGCTAAGGGCAGCACATAAAAAAAGGTGAAATGGTGAGACAAAATACGCATGCAAAAAGTAAAAGAAAAAACACGCTAAGAAAAAGGAAAAAAATGGAAAAGCGAAGAGCGAGAGGAAGAAAGAGGGAAAGAAAGTAAGGGAAATAGAAAGAGAGAAAGCGACGAAATATAAAAAAAAAATGAGAAAAGAGGAAACAGGGAGAGACAGAATACTAGAAAACATGACACAGGACGAGATATGGAGGAAGAGGGAGAGAAGGCGCAATGAGACAAAGAGAACAACAATAGGAGAGAGGACGGAAGGAAGAAACGAAGAAGAAAGAGAACCAAGAGGAATAAGAGGAGGAGGATAAGAGACGGGAAGAAGGCAATAAAGGAACGGAGAAAAAAGAAAGAAGGAAGAGAAGCAAAATAAATAAAAGAAGGAGGAGAAGGAACGAAGAAGGAGGAGGAGGATAAGAGACGGGAAGAAGGCAAGAAAGGAACGGAGAGGAAAGAAAGAAGGAAGAGAAGCAAAATAAATAAAAGAAGGAAGGCAGGAACGAAGAAGAAAGAGGAGAAAGAGGAGTAAGAGAAGGAGCAGGAGAAGGGACGGGAAGCAGGCCAGATGTTTGGTCAGAGAGTAATATTTTGTGAGGGCGGGCGTGTGTCGAGGCGGCGTGAGTTATGGTGAGCGGCGGGGACAGAGGCAGAGGAGGGACCGTTTTCGTCAGACGCTTTCGGCTCTCGCAACAAACATTTCCAAAGGCCAGAGAGGAGATTACTTGGGACTTTCGTGAGTGTTTTTCTCGTCCATGGTGCGGAAGGCTTGCCAAACTATTACTAGGCCCGTGGAAACCCTACTAACACAACCCCTCTACGAAAGCCTTATTAATTATGGGTGTGTAAGCGCAGAAATGTTTGAGAATATCGGCCACAAAGGAGATTAGTTGAGTTCTATTGAGTGTTTTTTGCGTGCACGGTTCAGAAGGCTTGCCAAAATATCACTATGCCTATGGAAATCCTACTAACACAACCCCTCTACGAAAGCCTTATTAATTATGGGTGTGTAAGCGCAGAAATGTTTGAGAATATCGGCCACAAAGGAGATTAGTTGGGTTCTATTGAGTGTTTTTTGCGAGCACGGTGCGGAAGCCTTACCAAACTATTACTAGGCCCATGGAAACACTACTAACACAACCCCTCTACGAAAGCCTTGTTAAATGTGGGTGTGTAAGCTCCGAAATGTTTGAAAATATGGGCCACAAAGGAGATTAGTTGGGTTCTATTGAGTGTTTTTTGCGAGCACGGTGCAGAAGCCTTGCCAAACTATCCCTAGGCTCATAAAACTAACCATACAAATACTACCAACGTAGCCTCTAAGAAAGCTGTTTGGTTCGCTTTAGAAACGTTATAAGAATCAGTAAGAAAAGCACTGGTCAAACACGTCAAGTTGATATAGAAGAAAATAAAAGCATTCACACCTACACGGAAAAGAAACAAAAAGAAAAGGGAGATCATAATATTAATAAAACAAGTAATAATGAAGACGTCCCCAGGGTAACACATTTCTATAGGGGAGTAATAAAAACAAGCCTGGGAATATATGCAAAGGTTTTAAATTTCATGAACTGTATGACTAAAATATTTAACAACTTACGTCTAATATATATAATAGATAGAATAAGCTGCAAATAGATAGGCACACAGATAGATAGATATAGACATGAATACAGATAGATAGATAGATAGAAAGGGAAAGAATCTTGTATAAGCGAATGGTTGGAAAAATGACCAATAGGTTGACCCTGTTTTGGCAAGGGAATACAATTTATCACGGTGTAGGTCTCTCTCTCTCTCTCTCTCTCTCTCTCTCTCTCTCTCTCTCTCTCTCTCTCTCTCTCTCTCTCTCTCTCTCTCTCTCTCTCTGTTATTTACGTCCAAGTTGCAGTTTTCGCTCCTGTCTAAAAAGTGGAATTTATAGTTTTCGGGAGCCCGATTCTAGTTGCCTCGCCCTCGCTTGCTCCGTTTTCTGTTTTGTTTTGCAGCTATTTCTTTCTTTTTGCATGCTCTCCCTCCTCTACCTTTCCTCTCTCTCCCTCTCCCTCTCTCTCTCTCTCTCTCTCTCTCTCTCTCTCATCGGTCACTACCTCCCTCCCTTTACTTTAGTTTTTATCTCCTCACTTTCCTCTCTCTCTCTCTCTCTCTCTCTCTCTCTCTCTCTCTCTCTCTCTCTCTCTCTCTCTCTCTCTCTTTAATATCAATGCGTCTGTCTCGCGTCCATATTTATCAAGATCTCGCGGCGTCCTCGTCAGGCGGGGATGTGCTCCGCTTCCCTATGCATTTCTCAGCTTCTCTTTCTCTCCCTATCTATTCATCTATCTATCTATCTATCTCCCTATCTATCTATTTATCTACCTGCATCTTCCTCGTCCCTCCTCCTCCTCCTAATCTTTGTTTCCCTCGTTTCCTCTTCTACACGTTAAGCAAGATTACCTTCCATCGTACTTTTGTATCTCGGAGCGTCCAGGATTTAGATCTAAGGCGTACTAAGCTGATGAGGCGAGGCAGCACCGAGGCGTCTGTCTGTCTGTCTGATCCTGGAGAGAAGAGTTAGACGGCTTCAAAACATTCAAGGGATTTACTACCTGAGGTTGAGTCTGATGAACGCTGTTGCCTCTTGTAGTATTTTTCTCTCACAAAACTTATCTTTTTCATATTAATACTAACTGTAAGCGAGAATAAACAGGGAGTCTATGAATACAACCGTAAGTCTGTTGTTCTTCATTGCTTTACAAATTCACCGGAAGGAAAACAGTGAAGTAAACCTAATGAAAAGATAAACAGTTCTAGAAAATATCTCCTCCTGGGGTCACACACACTATAGCGAAAACAGATTGGCGAGTCCGTTGAGGCGTTGGCTCCCACGGATCAGTTTGCCACACAGTCCCAACACCCATCTCTTCCTCTCATTTGTTAGCTCTAGGTGATATATGAGAGGAAAAAATAGGTGTTGGGACAAGCGAAAACAAAAGAGAAATTATAGACGATCCGATGTTATCTTCCTTGGCTTGAAAACGCATCACCTACGTCAAGAAACAATCCCGTTCCTCCTTTGATACAAGAAAGCTTCATGGCGTCCCTCAATAAGAACCACCACCACAAAAAGAAGAAATTATAATCAATCCTATGTCACCCTCCTCGACTCGACAACGCATCCCCATCAATAGACACGGTAAAGCTATATGGCATAACACAATAAGAACCACCAAGGAAAAGTTGAAATTATAAACCATCCAGTGTCAACCATCTAGCCTCGACGAAGCATCTTAATCACCAACATCTCGTCAGGTAACGCTATCATCCCTCAAGAAGCACGAATCGGGAATAAGCTGTCCAGTGTCACCCCGACCCTTGACCAAGACGCCCAGTTGTTGTTCATCAGTCAGTGTTTACCAGCGAGGGAGAGAGTGGGAGGAGAGGGGGAGGAGAGGAGAGAGATGGGAGAGGGGAAGGAAAGGGGGAGATGGAGGGAGAGAGAGAGACTCGTTGCAGCTTAATCTCTCTCTCTCTCTCTCTCTCTCTCTCTCTCTCTCTCTCTCTCTCTCTCTCTCTCTCTCTCTCTCTCTCTCTCTCTCTCTCACACACACACACACACACACACACACACGGTCTCATCCCCAGCTGATGTTTGCAAATAGCAGCAGACAGGTCGTGTGTGAGGCCGGGGGGTTGGGGGGAGGAGGGGGTGAGATTCTATAGGCCTATTCATCCCTTACACCTGCGCCGCGTCCTCTAACGAACACAAACAACTGGCGCTCGACATCTACATCTATATCCCTTTCACAGCCTCATAGCCTCCTCCTCTTCCTTGATCTCTCCCCCCTAACCCCCTTTTCTCTCTCTCTCTCTCTCTCTCTCTCTCTCTCTCTCTCTCTCTCTCTCTCTCTCTCTCTCTCTCTCTCTCTCTCTCTCTCTCTGTTGTTTACGTGCTTTTATCTGTCTTCATATCTGTCCGTCTGTCTGTCTGTCTATCTATCTATCTTTCTATCTATCTATCTCACAAAGAAGGAAGAAGGGGAGGAAGAGGATGAGGAGGAAGATGCGGAAGAGAAGAAAGATGGGGATGATGGTGACGACAAGGAGAAGGAAGGAAAAGGAAACAGGTAGAATAGGAGAAGGAGGCTGATGAAGAGGAAGGAGAAGAGGATGATTAATTAAGAGGAACAAGATGAAGAGGAGGGCGAAGAAGAAGAAGAAGAAGAAGAAGACAAAGAAAAAGAAAAAGAAAAAGAAGAAGAAGAAGAAGAAGAAGAAGAAGAAGAGGGGCAAGAAGAGCCCGGATAATTACCACCACAGACTCACTCACTCACTCACGGGCAAAAAAAGAAAAATGAGGCGAGAGAGATCCGTTCCGCCTTTTCCGTCCGCGGTTTTAATTTCCCCCGAGGAGCCGCAGCTTTTCAGACCTGCCCAGACTTTTATGCTCACGTCTATGGTGTGTGTATGTGTGTGTGTGTGTGTCTGTGTGTGTGTGTGTGTGTGTGTATAAAATTTCCCTTTTTCTCTTCTCTCTCTCTCTCTCTCTCTCTCTCTCTCTCTCTCTCTCTCTCTCTCTCTCTCTCTCTCTCTCTCTCTCTCTCTCTCTCTGCCCACTTCTATCCTCCCTCTCCTTCCCTCCTCTCTCTCTCTCCCCTCTCTCTCCTTCTCCCCCCTCTCCCCCACCTCTCTCTCTTTCCCGAAACAAATATATAGAAAGAATGAACTGAAAAATGACGCAAAAATAACAACACAAAACTAACTAATCCTGCAGGCACCCACCTCGGCCCCTCATCAAACTTGCACATCCCGGAAAAGGCCCAGCGCCGTCACCAGGTACACCCTACCCCCTGTCCCCCCCTCCCTACCCCCTTGCATCTTTCACTGTCCCTTCCCTCATGACTAGGCTTGGGAGGGGGAGGATATTAAGGAGGGAGGGTGAGGGAGGGAGGGAGAGGGAGACAGTGGGGGGTGCAGAGAGAGAGAGAGAGAGAGAGAGAGAGAGAGAGAGAGAGAGAGAGAGAAGTATACACACACACACACACACACACACACACACACACACACACACACATGAAGTTTTAAAAACCGAAAAAGAATAAAACGGCAACATAAATATCAAGAAAGAATAGAAAATAAAATGAAAATGAACTAAAAATTGCTCTTAAGGAAATTCAAAGAAGCTAATGAAGTGAAAACCCGCATTCTGTCGTTCATAAGAGAAAAAAATCGCACTCTACAGTTTGTAATTTATTTATAGAGAGTAATCCACATCCTGGTATCCTTAAACGAGCTCTAAATCCACGTAGTCTTTTATCGTCAGACAGCGAAGGAAGGGAACAGAACTGACGTAAGGAGGCAGATCGACAAAGTAAGGGAACAAAAGGGAGGGAATAGAGCAAAGTAAGGGAATATAAGCGAGTTAAGGAAGCATATCGAAAAGTAAGGAAACAAAGCGGAAGGGAATAGAGCGAAAGAAAGGGAATAGAAGGAAAGTAAGGGAACAAACCGAAGGGAATAGAAGGAAAGTAAGGAAGCAGAGCGACAAAGTAAAGGAACACAGCAAAGGGAAGAGAGCGAAAGAAAGGGAATAGAGAGAAAATAAGGAAACCAAGCGGCAAAGAAAGGAAAAAGAGCAACAAAGTGAAGGAGTAGAAGATAAGTTAGAAAACGACGAAGTAAAAAAAATAGAAGCGAAGTAAAGGAACAGAAAGGAAAGCCAGCGAAGTAACCAGAGAAGGGACAGGAGTATAAACACGTGCTATCGCGAGTCATCTGTCGCTGGGAGATGTTATGACAGGCGGAGCGAGGAGAAGAGATAAAGAGAGAGAGAGAGAGAAAATCCTCTCTCTCTCTCTCTCTCTCTCTCTCTCTCTCTCTCTTTTTCTTTCCCCACCTCTCTCTCTCCTTCCCTTCCTTCTCCTCTCTCTCTCCCTCCCCGCCAATCTTCCTGCAGGCCGGGGCTCACAAAGAACTCGGGATTACAAGCAAACAGTAATCGTGTTCGTTTGCCGTGAAGGGAAAATATTATGGCTTTTCGGGGAACGGAATGGAGAAGAGGCTTGTTAAGGACGAGAGCGAGGCAGGATGAGGATGAGGAGGAGGAGGAGGAGGAGGGAGACTGGAGAAGGAGGAGAGAGCGTGGTTGAAGGAGGAGGAATAAAGAACGAATGAAGGAGAAAGACTTGAGTAGGTGGAGCAGGCGGAGGAGGAGGGAGAAGGAAAGGAGAGAGGAAGGAAAAAGAAAATTGAGGGATTGAATGAGGAAGCCTGGAAGTAGGATGGAAGGACTCTAAAGGGTAAGTAACGAAGGGAGGAGAGAGAGAGAGAGGAAGGTGAAGGAGGAGGAAGGAGGAGAGAGAAGTAAAGGAAGGAAGGAAGGAAGGAATGATGCTGGAGGTATGAAGGAGGGTGAAGAATTAATACCGATGAGACGAAAACGAGGAAGGAGGAAAAAGGAGGAGGAGGAGGAGAAGGAAAGAAGGAGAGAGCGAGGTAGAAGTAGGAAGGCAGAAAATAAACTAGAGAATTGAATGAAGGACCCTGGAGGTACATAAAAAGGAGTTTGAAGGAAACAAAACGAAGAAAGGAGAGAAGAGAAGTGAAGAAGGAAGGACAGAAGAGAAGAAGTAAAAGACGAAATAAAATAAAGGAGAGCGAAAAACGGAAGGAAAACAAGCAGAAAAAGTTGAAGGAGAAAATAAAATTGCGAACGTCAGGAAAATATGAAACGAAGAAGAAAAGAGAAACGCAAATATGGATGAACTAAGATGAAATAAATAAACGCAAAGAAAGAAAGAATAAGATGAATGAGAGAAACACGATGAATACGAAAAATGGTTAACTTAGAGGTGAATGAATAAAGAAGGAGAAAAGAGAAACACATACGACAAAAAAAAAGGAATAGAAGAAAATAAAGAAGAACTGAAAAAGACAGAGAGAAGAAAAGGAAAACTGTGAGAGGAATTAGTGGAGAAGATAAAAGAAAGAAAGAGAGGAAGGAGAAAACAACAAAGGAAAGAGGTGGTGGAGGAGGAGGAGGAGGAGGAGGTTTGAGAGGAAAGGGACGAAAAACAACGAATGGAAGGAGGAATCGAAGAGCAAACAAGCGTGAAACAAATAACAAAAAACAACAGCCGGGGACGCATTACTTCACTCACTCACGGCTTCCACTCCTGACGGTCCCCCAAGGCAAGCATCCACGCAGCTACCCTATCCCCCCCAAGCTCCTCCAGGCAGAATCGATCAACTTGCCCCAGTCATGAGTTCCGTGGACGTCCCTTTAGTCTACTCCTCTCAGGGTTGCTTCGAACAGAAACAACCCTATGAGCAGGAGTGACGTCCGGGAAGTTCTAGCAAAAGAAACCCACAAAGCCGCGATTGAAAACATTACTTCGAGAACCCAGAAACCGCCTTTACGAACGCTAGCTTTGCCTCGAGGGGGTTAGGTGTTCAAGGGAAGCAAAGGAGCGACTAGGCAATGACCAGCGAGTCCTTACTGTTCGGGTGGTTAAGGGCGTTGCGGGTGGTTGCGGCCGGGCGAGTTCTTTGAGGGGAAATCTGCGGTTATTACTCCGCTCATTTCACTTATCGGGGACGGTTGGCCTGACAAAGGAAGGTCACGGACAGGTGGTGGAAGGAAGGAAGGAAGGAAGGAAGGAAGGAGAGGTGAGGCGGGAGACATAGGAAGCATCTGGGGTGTATTATATGCCGAGGGAGTTAGAAAAAGGGGGTGAGAAAAGGACCTCCTATTTTCTCCTGGCCCCTCGCCTACCATTGTTCCCTCCTCTGCATTCCTTCCCGTTCTCCCGTTTCTTTCTCCTTCCCTCTGTCGTCTTCCTTTTCCCTCCTCCTTCCCTCGTCCTCCTCCCATTCCCATCTCGTCTTCCCTCTTCCTCACTTCCTCCTCCTCCTCCTCGTCTATGTATAACTAGCGACAGTTTAGCGCCCGTTTAATTTAAGTCGAGGAGAAGGGAAGCGCTGCGCCGGACATTGGCTGGCTCACACACACACACACACACACACACACACACACACACACACACACACACACACACACACACACACACACACACAAGACCCTGTTAAAGCAAATGACAGATCTTATCGAAGCCGTAAGCGCAACAACTCTCTCTCTCTCTCTCTCTCTCTCTCTCTCTCTCTCTCTCTCTCTCTCTCTCTCTCTCTCTCTCTCTCTCTCTCTCTCTCTCATACATGCATACATACACACGCTGAGTCATCAAGGTCAAGCGTGTGTGTTTGTGCGTGTATGTCTGTGTGTGTGTGTTTGTGTGTGTGTGTGTGTGTGTGTGTGTGTGTGTGTGTGTGTGTGTGTGTGTGTGTGTGTGTGTGTGTGTGTGTGTGTGTGTGTGTGTGTGTGTGTGTGTGTGTTAAAGCAAATGACAGATCTAATCGAAGCTGTAAGCGCAACAACTCTCTCTCTCTCTCTCTCTCTCTCTCTCTCTCTCTCTCTCTCTCTCTCTCTCTCTCTCTCTCTCTCATACATACATACACACACACGCTGTGAGTCATCAAGGCCAAACGTGTGTGTGTGTGTGTGTGTGTGTGTGTGTGTGTGTGTGTGTGTGTGTGTGTGTGTGTGTGTGTGTGTGTGTGTGTGTGTGTGTGTGAAAATGAAACGTTGCTTGATGTGTGAAGCGGACAGCCGACTCATGCATATATAAACAAGCATTCACGAAAACTCTCTCTCTCTCTCTCTCTCTCTCTCTCTCTACGACCTTTCTAAATACTTTCCATTCGTGTGCATTCCAGTTTCCGTTCCAGTCTTTCCATTTACTCGGACTAAACACCATTTATCTGTGCCAAAGAATCTCTCTCTCTCTCTCTCTCTCTCTCTCTCTCTCTCTCTCTCTCTCTCTCTCTCTCTCTCTCTCTCTCTCTCTCTCTCTCTCCTTCCACCCCTCCCTCCCTCCCTCCCTCTATCTCCCATCAGTCAATAGGGCGGCCATTCACGACAAACTGTACATTTACCCTCGGCCTTGTATCAGCGGGCGCCGCCTCCCAAGGGGAACAGATAACAGCTCCTGCCCCCTCCTCACCGCCGCCGCCGCAGGATCAACCCTCCCCCCCCTGGATCTCAGTCTGTTGGGTGGCTCCGATGGTCCCCTACGATTGATGCCTCTCTCTCTCTGTTTTTTTCTCTCTTTCTTTAGGGAAAGCGGTGGCTGAGTGGTCAGCCTGCCGGCGCCGCGTCCCGGAGGACCCAGGTTCGAGTCCTGCCCGCCGCCACAGTTGGGATTTGTCAGTCACCGCCGAGTGGCCTAAGACTACCCGCATGCTGTTCTGAAGACGACCTACCAATCCGGACTCTAGATTTTCTCTCTAAAGAGTGGTTCAAAGATGAGCTCCGGGGGGGATGAATAAGCCAAGCAAGATGGCGCCACCATAAACACTTGCCTGCGCCACAACGGGCTGGGGCCGATCATCAGGCCCCACTATGATAGCCTACCGGCGCCATACGTCAAAACGTAGAAAAAAAGAGAGAGAGAGAGAGAGAGAGAGAGAGAGAGAGAGAGAAAGGGCACCCAATCCTTACCTAACCCTACACCACCTACCCACCTCGCCCTCGCCTCAACCCACCCCGGCCCGCCCCGCCCTGACCTGACCTGCTCTGTCCCCGCCTTGCTCCGTCTCGCTCCGCCCGGGGTTATAAGCCATAAGGGGTTCGCCTGCCGCAGTTACGATCACACACTAAAACACACCCGCTGCGCCCCGCCTCGCTGCCTCGGGAAATGAAAGAAAGAAATCCATCTCGAACGCGCCAGCGACGGAGAAAAGACCAAGACGAATGACGGACCAAAAAAATAGTGAAGAAAAAAGGACAGTATATGTATTTTTTCCAGATGGAGAGAGAGAGAGAGAGAGAGAGAGAGAGAGAGAGAGAGAGAGAGAGAGAGAGAGAGAGAGAGGAAGGGGGGGGGGGAGAGAAAATAAATGATTGTGCTATACACGATCTGTCTGTCTGTCTCTCTACACGACTGCCCTAATGTTTTTGTATATGTTATCTTTTTATGTATATACTTCTCTCTCTCTCTCTCTCTCTCTCTCTCTCTCTGTCCTATAAAGAAAAACATGCATATACATCTTAAAAGAAACGGGATATTAACACATGAACATCTAACTCATAACACGACGCTGAACTAACGCTAAATACCCAGAGTTTCAAAGAGAGATTAATTTCACGAACTCTATATGACATTACAGTTTTCTCTCTCAAGTATCAAGTAACAGAACGCCAAACTAATCCTAAATAAGTCCAAAAGAGAAAGTAACTTCGTCTACTATAAAATATGGCGTTACACTTTTCTCCCTCAAACCCCGAGTCTAAAGATTACTAAGACGAAACCCTTCCAGCCCCAAGCCGGCGCCGCACCCCGACCCGCGGCCATAAATCACCAACAAACGCACATAAACCTCCACAGATATTGAGGAAAAAATCAGATTACTGGTTTTAAGAGGAAAATGTGCCGTGGATGGCTTCAGGATGGACAACAGGAGGAGGAGGAGGAGGAGGAGAAGGAAGAGGGAAAGAGGCAGAAAGAGTATGAAAAAGAGATGGAGGTAGAGAGGAAGAAAAAGTTATCGGTAGGAAGACGAAGAGTGAGGAAGAGGAGGATGAAGAAGAGAGGCGGAAAGAGCATGAGGAAGAAGAGGAGATGGAGGAGGAGAGGAAGAAAAAGTTATCGGTAGGAGGAGGAAGAGGAGTACGAGAGATGTAAGTGAGGGAGAGGATGACGACGATGACAACGAACAATGTGCAGAAGATGGAGTAGTTATGGAGGAAGAAGAAGAGGAAGAAGAGGAGGAGGAGGAGGAGGAGGGGGAAGAAAGGCTACAGATGAACAAAGCAAGAGGCCGAGTGTGAACTAGATATATGACAAATGGAAGTGAATGAAAGAAAAAAAAAAGATGAGTAGGAAGAGAAGGAGGAGGAGGAGGAGGAGGAGGAGGAGGAATCATAAGTAAAGGAAACATTTGCTGACCGATTCTTTCACGCTGAGCAACCACATTGTACTGACCACCACCACCACCAAAATAAACACCACTATCACCACCACCACCACCACTACCACCACTATCAAGACCACCACCACCACCTCCATTACCATCTCTAACGTGACCACCAATGCTACTATCACCATTAAAGTCATCACCATCCTAATCCCAACCACCACTACCATCGCCACCACCACCACTGCCATTTCTAACGCTACCACCAATACCACCACCACCACCAGACAGTCGCCGGTGAATCTGGTTGTAGTGGTGGTGGTGGTGGTGGTGGTGGTAATGGTCTCGCCGCGAGTATCTTGGTTCCCGGGGTGGCGCCATTATGCAAATGTTCCTATTTGTCATGCAAATAATGTGCGAGCTACAAAAACGGCAATTTTCGGCGCGGCGCATGATGGATAATACGACGGCGCGGCCGCCAGATGGTCTCGTGCGTGGCGGCGGGGCGGGCGTGCTCTGGTCTGGGTCTATTTGTTGAAGCTGTACGAGTTTTGCAGTGTTCCAATTTAATTTTGTTTATATCTAGTCCCTCCTCTTCCTCCATCCTCTCCTGTTATACTCTGTAGACTACTGTAACTACGATAATTCTCCTTCATTTATCATATATTCTTGTCTGGCGCTGTTTGCTTAAGTTGTACGAGTTTTGCAGTGCTCCAATTTCGTTTTGTTTATGTCTAGTCCCTCCACTTCCTCCTCCCTCTCCTGTTATACTCTATGGACCAAGGTGACAACGGTAATCTTTCTTCATTTCTTATATATTCTTGTCTGGCGCTGTTTGCTTAAGTTGTACGAGTTTTGCCGTGCTCCAATTTCGTTTTGTTCAGATCTCGCCCATCCTCCTCCTTCCTCTCCCAGTCTTCTCTCAAGATTCTAAACATCATTAGAATATCATCGTCTCCCTCTTATCTTCCTCCTATTACTACGCCTTTCCTTCTACTAACAAAACTGTTCTACCTCTCATTCTTTTCTTCGTCCTATTACAACTCCCCTCCTCCAGCTCCTACTACCAATACAATTCTCCTCCTTTTTCTTCTTTTCTTCCTCCTATTACTCCTCGCCTCCTCCTTTATCCCGAGTAAGACAAGTTGAATCAATCTCCCGCCGGGGGACCACTTTTGTCTTGCATGTGAATATATTTGAACACTTCGTTGCATGGTGTGTTTTCAGATAATGTATTCCCCGCACTCGTATTTCCCTGCATTATTTTGAGTTATTTCCCCATTCTGTGTCTCAACTTCTTCGCCTTTGGTTTCAGTCTTAATCCCAGTTTACTCTTCGTCCAGTTAAGTTCAGTTCCAAAGTTAGGTTCAGTGGTACGTATTCCCTTAACTCATACATACGGTAATTTTTTTTCATTCTGTGTCTCAGCTTCTTTCGCCTTTAGTTTCATTCTCACCTTATTGGTATTTCTACACCTCTTCCTCCTCCTCGTTCTCGTCCCAATCTTTTTTCTCCTCGTTTTTCTCTTCTTCTAGTCCGTTTAACTGATTACATTTTTGTGTGTAACTCTTTGAGGCTTTTTTGCTCCTTTTATTTATTCTTCTTCTTCAATATCTTCTTTACATTTACTATTTTTCTCTTCTTCTTCATCATCTTCTTCTTCTTCTTCTTCTTCTTCTTCTTCTTCTTCTTCTTCTTCTTCTTCTTCTTTAATCCCAGTTTACTCTCAGTCTAGTTAGGTTCAGCGGCCTTAGATCAGCCTGTTTTGGTTTCGCTTTTATTTCTATATTAGTCATAGCTTCCTCGTAGTTAAGATGGCACACACACACTCTATGTATTAAGGAAGGTGGTTGGGTTATACATAATTACTCTCCTTGGGCATCAGTCACCACCACATCACCATCACCAGCATAACTACCACTACTACACGAACTACCATCACCACCATCAGCTCAGGTAGAGTATAATTAGTCCTCAGTCACCACTACAACTATTACCATCACTACTATTAATTATCATTACTATTTTTATGGGTTACTATACTCACTAACAACTAATCTACCACCTTCCAATACCTAACTACTACTACTACTACTACTTTCATCCCTTCAAATGCAACTCAAGGTACTAAGATAATAAAAAAAAAGTAAGAAAAAAACGAGGGACCAAAAAGTAAAGTCATGATAGCAAGAAACAAACACATTCAGACAATCCATCAAGTCAATGACACTCGGCTTGCTTCTCCCCTGAACACACACACACACACACACACACACACACACACATCACAATTCACCCCATCGCCTCTCAGGTATAATTAGACGAGAGGGCAAACACACACACACACACACACACACACACACACACACACACACACACACACACACACACACACACACATACATACACACAACAAACGTTTTCTCTATACACTCTCTTTTAATCGTCAAAGCGACTGATTCATGTGCAAATATTGACCAAGATTGACCGTAAAATCGCCGGACAAGGAAAAGAGAGAGAGTGAGGATGAAAAAGAGGAGGAGGAGGAGAAGAAGGAAGATGAGAAGAAGGAAAAGGAGGAGGAGAATCTGTAAGTGTGCACAGGCTATGAGGAAGGAGAATTAAGGAAGAGGAGGAAGAAGAGGGAATAGGAAGAGGCGAAAAAAGAAAGGCGAGAGGGAATTTTAAGCGAGCAAAGGCAAGGAGGAGGAAGTAGAGAAAAAAAAGGATGAGGAAAAGAAGGAGAAAGAGGAGGAGGAGGAGGAAAACAAAAGAGAATAGAAAGAGGAGAAGAAGGAGAACTTTTAGGCACGCGGATAGACAAGACGGAGGAGGAGGAGGAGGATAAAAACAGGAAGAAACGGAGAGAGGAGAAATAAAAGGAAAGGTGAGAGGCAGTTTTAAGCTCTCAGGAGGCAAGTCGGTAATCATCCAATCAGCCTACGGTAACCCGATAGGGGTCAACACCCTTAGGTCGCGAGTGTTGCTTGGTGATGCGAGGGACGCCGGGGGGGGGGGGGAATGGAGCAAGGAAGGGAAGGCCGCCAGGGGTAAGGAGCGAAGAAGGGAAAGCCGTGGAGGAAGGGTCAAAGAAGGGGACGCCGGGGGAAGGGAAGGAGTGAAGAAGAGAAGGTCATGGGTGGGAAGGGGCGAGGAAGGGAGGGTCGCGGCCAGACGGTGGGACTATGGAGAGACGCGATGTAATTACCCGACCTTAGATTACGTGTCCAGGTGGAGGCAGCCAGCCATACATCGCCTACGAGCGGAGATGAGGCTACTGATGCTCATTCCCCGCCTCCCTCTCCTCTCCCTCGTCCTCCTCCTCTTCCTTTTCGTTCTTTCTACTTATCTTTTCCTCCTCTGCTTCTTCTTCCTTCTATTTCCAGTTTCTTGTTATTTTTCTCTCCTTCTCCTCTTGTTGCTCTTCGTACTAACACCGTGTCCACCGCCTCTCAGTTTTCTTTCTCCGCCTCCTTCTCCTTCTTGTACTCTTTCTTTCTTCATATCTTTTACGCGTCTGCTTCTTCCTTCTTCTATTTCCAGTTTCTCGTTCTTTTTCTCTCCTCCTCTTTTTGTTCCTCTTCGTACCAACACTGTGTCCACTGCCTCTCTGGTTTCCTCCTTCTCCTCCTCTTTCTTTTTCTTATCTTTTCCTCCTCTGCATTTTCTACTTCCTTCTTCCGGTTTCTCGTTCTTTTTCTCTCCTCTTCTTCCTGCTTCTCTTCGTACCATCATTGTGTCCCTCGCCTCTTAGATTTCCTCCTCCTCCTCCTCCTCCTCCTCCTCCCACGCACCAAAAGACGAGCAGCTCTGATGGAAGACATAATAATTAAAGCTTCCACATAATTGTTCTCTGACTTCGCTCGCTCCACATTCGTACTTTTATTACTAGCATACTTTATATCATTTTCCGGGAACGGGGGACTGGTTGGGAGGCGGTGACGGGGCATTACTGGGGCGGCGGGGTCATTGGTGTGGAGGCGGGCGGGGCACTGGTGGGGAGGCGGCGGGCACGAGTGGGAAGGCTGCGGGGCACGTGTGGGGAGGTAACGGGGCACATGTGGGGAGGTGGCGGGGCACTTGTGAGTCAGGGCGGACGGGGCGGCGGGGCGGGGCGGCGGGCACGAGTGGGAGGCGGAGCACAAGCCTACACACCACAAAAACAAAACAAAAATAATAAACCACACTAAATAAAACCGGTTTGCTCTGTTATGTCCTCGAGGGAGTTAAAGAGAAAAAACTCACGATTATTTTCTGGCCATCAAGAGGTCATGCGAGATTGTGAAGTAGTTTTTTATCAGGTTGAGCCAATAATGACTTGCTCCAGGTGATGCTGCCCCGGGCCTCGCGTCATACACACCAAAGCAAACTACTGAGAGCACTGAGACTATTTACAGACTATTGGTGTGTTCTATTAAGGCTTGAAGCAAACTGGGGGTGGGGCGAGAGGGTGAAATTCATGTAGCTATAGTGTAGTTTTTGTGTAGTAGGTATATCATGAGTGACGACGATACGCTGGGGTCTGCATATATAAGTTACGTTTTCCCTCCCCTTTCTCCTTTCCACCGGCTTGCACCTTCACGCTGTTCTCTTTTCTTCTCCCTCAAGGCTTAAGCACCAGAGGCTCGCGTGCCCGCAGCTATACGATTGGTGCTTGTTAATGAAGTCCCAAGAGTGACTATCAACAGGGCGTTTTTTCTTTTAACATTCTCATACTCATGCATGCAGTAAATTGTCGAATGTGCTCCTTATACTCCAAGGGTATTTACATTTTTTTTCTCACTAAATTCTTTGGTCATGTGTGTGTGTGTGTGTGTGTGTGTGTGTGTGTGTGTGTGTGTGTGTGTGTGTGTGTGTGTGTGTGTGTGTGTGTGTGTGTGTGTGTGTGTGTGTGTGTGTGTGTGTGTGTGTGTGTGTGTGTGTGTGTGTGTGTGTGTGTGTGTGTGTGTGTGTGTGTGTGTGTGTGTGTGTGTGTGTGTGTGTGTGTAATTCTCCACGGCCTGGTCACGAGCTGGACTTGTCATTGCCAGCAAGCACCCTCCCGATTAGAGCAAGCTCATCATAGTCGATCTCTGGGTACTGCCGGGACCTTCACACATCACACACCTCATCCCCCTTTGTTTAAAGGGACACAGTAACCACTCCCTGTCAGTGGAAAAATCCTGGCCTGAGCGGGGCTCGAACCACCGCCTTCCAGGCTGCGGCCTGGCTTAAAAACCGTTGCGGTGTAAATATATATATATATATATATATATATATATATATATATATATATATATATATATATATATATATATATATATATATAATATATATATATATATATATATATATATATATATATATATATATATATTATTTATAATCCCACTTCCCCTTTATCGCGGGGGGGCCCCGTATGAGGGTTACGTTGGGCGGCAGTCAGGCCACAGACACCCTATCTAGTTATGAGACACTAGCACAATGTGGAGCCGTATGGACGCATGAGGCGTATGGACGAACTCCGGTCCCCACACCAAACTGGGGAGAGTGTGTGTGTGTGTTTGTGTGTGTTACGCGCTGGGAGAGATACTTTACGGGTGATGCAAATTTCGCAGTACTTATATATTAGCGTCGTAAACTTCGTCGGCGGTGACATAATGCGACCCCGCCTTCCACACACCCCGTCTGGCCCGCGTCCCAACGCTTCCCCTTAAGGCGGGCGCCCCTCCGTCCCGGGTACTTTATTTCCACCCTATTGCCGGGCCCAACACCCTCCATGCACGCACACGTCCCCACCCACCACCACCACTACCCTTCCTCCGCCCCCACCACCCTCATCGTCTTTAGTGTCACTTAAACACGTATAATATTACCAACATTCTAATACACTCAGTCTCACATAATATGTTCTCCCCATTACCGTCTGTTTTTCTTCGACCGCCTTCGCCTTCACCAACTTTATGCAATGCGTTCGTCGCTGGTTAATGTAAAAGCCAAATTGCTTTCGTATATATCCGACAAGTACAAATATCAGTGGTACTAAACATGAACCCGCAGCGAGACGAGCAACATGTTATCAATGCAATCAGTGAGTCATCGCGGCGGTCTCACCAGGGTTGTGACAGTCCGCTGGAGGGGCCGCTCGCTGCCGTCACCAGTGGAAATGTAGAATTTTGGTTTTCATGCCTTGATGAGTCAAGCAAGTGAAAACAGAGATGTAAACAGTGTTGGGAGTCTTGTTTTAGGGCGGCCACTCCCGGCTCACCCACCACAGGCTCAAGGGCCAATGCGGTGGAGATGAGTACTGAGGCCACACGCAGCTATACAGTATGCCCCCAACTTCACCTCTTTACCCCCGAGGCGCCATCACTCAGCGGTCAGTCGTGCACGAATCTCGCCTCCTCCACTCGTCACTTGCCGTGTATCTTTTTTTCATTATTCAATATACATCTACGTAAGTACTGACCAAGAGGCTGTTATTCATATCCTTAAAGGTATCGGGTTCCCATTACGGCTATTTTCCTAAAGCCACAGAGGAGATTAGCCGGGTTTCTATGGGTGATTTTCCGGCTCAGGTGCAGAGGTCGTGTAAAACTTTCAACAGATCACACAACAGTCCATGAAGAGCCCAGCAACTTCTACGAGAGGCTTTTCAAACAGGCAAATTAAGGTGCAGATACGTTTAAGATTACGGGCTTACGTATTCGGTACAGTGTGCAGAACCGTCGTGGTGCGATGAACGGTGTGCTAAGCGGCGCCTGCTGCGGGGTTCACGCTGCCCGCTACTCCCCTAAACATAAAGCTTGCAATAAAAGATGTGCCGTATACGTAGGTCGGTGCGCTCCAGCCGCTCGGTGATGGTGGGCCCAGAGCGGTAACCGTGGGCGGGAGGAGCCGTTACGCACGAGCTGACCCGCGCGGCGCACACTGCACAAGGTGGAGGTGAAGGTGTGCAAGCGGTCGTGAGGAAGGGTGAGGGGGCAGGGGGTGAGGTGCGTCTGAGGCGAAGGGGTGAGAGTGAGCAGGTCAGGTAAAGGGAAAGGGTGAGTGGATGAGGGGAAAGGGAGGGTGGACAGGTGATGGGGAGTGAGGGTGTGCAGGTGGGGAGGCGAGGGATGTGTAGGTGAAGATGGGAGAGGGATTGAAGATGAGGGTGTGTAGGTAAGGGTGTGCATGTGAAGATGTAGATGTTAGGACGTCCAGGTGAGGGTGTGAGTCGCAGGACAATGAATTAAACGTGTCTCAATTGGATGCATCAACCCTTTAAGCCAAATTGAAATCACCTCGGGAATGACATGTTGAAAGCGAAGCCAAAAGGTGTGATGTACACAGACCGATGAGGCAATGACGCAACTTTACACAGAGGAGGTGCCAAACGAAGACCCAATCACTGCCGACCATGACCGCACCACAGTTATAACAAGTACATTACTGTTGTCTTTTTGCCCGTTCCTTCCCTTAAGCCATATACTTAAACATTTCGGCGCCCAAGATCACCTATCTGACAAGGCTTTCATAGGAGTCTTGGACATTTCCAGGGGTAGTTCAATGACCCTGGTGGTAGTCTGACCCTTCTTCTGTACCATGAACCTAAAATCAACACTCATGAGTACCCGATTGATCTCCTTTTTGGCATTTGGAAATTGGTGATGTGAGGCGTGGAGGCGTTTGGGAGTACTGACCCTGGGGTGCTAAGGGCGTGAGGGCGGGACGCAGCGGGTGTAGCGGTCCTCCCAGCCTGCAGACTCCACCACCTCGTCACTGACTCCTCCCATTCAGTGTCTGGTTCACCTGTCAGTGCCTCAAGCTCTACCCCGCAACTCATCCCCCGCGGGTCAGCCACCTCCACGATGCCGCTGCTGCATCTGAGCTCGGCGTGTCTAAGTGAGCTCGTGAGGCGTCTAATGGGCTGGACTTCGAGGTAATGGGTTTGTCCGCCAATTGGTTTGCATAGCAGGTTCGTACGAGCATCGAGAACGTTACAACACGTATGATTTTTTTTTATCGTATTCAGTGAAGGCCGAGGCTAAAATATTGTTTGCAGGCAGTGTTAAGTTACGACACATGACTGTTTTTTCTTTCACACGTAAGCATCTGTCTGTCTATTTATCTATCTATCTATCTATCTATCTATCTACAATAAAAAATCTATATCATTCCTGAACATAGCTAACTCATGATGGTTAGCTCGTAAAAACTGTAGGGTTTAAAAGGGAGTGTAATCCAATAAATTATAAAAAAAAAGTAAATGAATAGTGAGTATTTATAGTGCTTACAGCATCTCCCCCCCTCCCCCCCCCTTTCTCCTTCCCAATGCCTAACCCAAGCTTTCCCCCCCTCCACAACATCCTCCACACCTCACTTTCCTTCTCCAGCATCTCACCTTGTCTTCCCATGCAGTACCTCCCCATCCCCTTTACCCCAGCCCCTCCCTCATATATCCCTTCCTAGCATTTCCTCCTTCCCTCCCCTTGCTTTTCCTCTCCTGCTCCTCCTCTACCCTTCCCCAGCAATCCTATCCCCAGCACCTCCCCATCCCTTCCATTCCTCAGTACCTCCTCAACACTCCCCTACTTCCCCTCCCCCTTTCGTTCCCCTGCCCCTTCTTCCCCTACTCCAAAAAGCACCCCATTATTTCCCTTCCCAGCACCTCCTCAGCCCCTCACCCTTACCTTTCTCTTCCCCTTTCCTTCTTCTGCTTTACCCTTCCCCAGACTCCCCAATCCCAGCACCTCCCCATTCCCATCACCTCCTCTGATCCTTCCCATCCCCAGCACCTCCCCTACTCCTTCTCATCCTTAGTACCTCCCCCACTTCCCCTTTTCCTCAGTCCCTCCTCTTCCCCTTCTTACACCCTAGTTCGGCAAGAGGGCGAGGGCGTAGCACACACACTGTCTCGTCGTAAACCTGCCGAGAGTGAGTGAGTTTTTCTGATTGATAGCCCGCCCAGTGTCCTCTTTTTTGTGTGTGTGCGCCTCCTCCTCCTCCTCTCTCTCTCTCTCTCTCTCTCTCTCTCTCTCTCTCTCTCTCTCTCTCTCTCTCTCTCTCTCAACCTTTTCCTCCCTCCCCTTCCTTTCAAAACCCAGTATACCGATTTTTTCCTTCTCTCCTCTTGCAATTCTCTCTACGCTTCTTTTCCTTTCTTTCCCTTCCCTTTGAGTTCTCGTTTTCTCTTCACCCTTCCCTCCCTTCCCTTCCTTTTAAAACCCAGTACTCCCTTTTCTTCCTTTCCTTCCTTTTCCTCCCCTTTTTCTTCCTTTTCCTTTCTTTTGCGTTTCCCTGCTTGCCTAACGTGTTTGTGTGGAGGCAAGGGTAGGCAGATTGAGTACCATGGTAAAGAAGAGGAAGTGGGTTCAGGCCCATGGGAGGCAGGAGGAGGCAGGTTGAAGCAAGAGGAGGCGGGGGTTAGGGTCATGGGGGGGAAGAGGAGGCGGGTTGAGGCAGGTTGGGGGTTACAGGAGGGAGGCAGGGGTCAGGGTGTGGTCCAGGGAGGCAGGAAGAGGCAGGGGATAGGTTG
Organism: Eriocheir sinensis; assembly: GCF_024679095.1. Lineage (NCBI taxonomy): Eukaryota > Metazoa > Arthropoda > Malacostraca > Decapoda > Varunidae > Eriocheir > Eriocheir sinensis. The sequence goes on along the minus strand of NC_066539.1, from coordinate 13,887,060 downwards.
AGGGCAATAGGAGGAAAGAGGAGGCGGGTTGAGGGCCATGGAAGGGACGAGTAGGCAGGGGTTCAGGGCCACTGGAGGGAAGAAGAGGAGGCGGGTTGAGGGTTATGGAAGGGACGAGTAGGCTAATTCAGGGGGTTGAGGGCCACTGGAGGGAAGAAGAGGAGGCGGGTTGAGGGTCATGGGAGGGACGAGGAGGTTGGTTCAGGGGGTTGAGGGTCACTGGAGGGTTGAGGGGTAAGGGTGAGGTCCAGGGCGGGTACACACAAACTGAGGGCGCGGCAAAAAGCGAACAAGGAAATATACTACTCTAATTACGCTCCAGCTTTTTGATGTCGCAAGTTGCTCCAGTTTATTGCGAGGGGTGGAATTCCTCTTTCTCTCTCTCTCTCTTTCTCGCTCTCGCTCTTGCTGTCGGTCTCTTTTGGTCTCTCTCTCTCTCTCTCTCTCTCTCTCTCTCTCTCTCTCTCTCTCTCTCTCTCTCTCTCTCTCTCTCTCTCTCTCTCTCTCTCTCTCTCTCTCTCTCTCTCTCTCTTGATCTCAATTCCTCCCTCTCTCTTCCTCTATCCTTCATATTGCAACTACTCAGCTCTTTCTGTTCATTCTTTCTTTATTTTTCTCTATGTATTTTAGCTTATCTATCTATTTTTCTCTATCCATTCATCTCTCTCTTATGAACTAAAATCGTTATAATTTTTCTTCTATATATTTGCAAATAATGGTACAGGGATGTTTTTCTTTTCTTACATTAAAAACTACTGCTAAAATAAGACTGCTCCTTGTATATCTATTAAGGAAATAATTAACTGCGTTTTCTGACACTAACGAAAAAATCTCAACCATTCACTAATAATTAAACAGCACCGCGATACTTTATGAGCACCTTCCTTCCTTCCTTCTTTCGCGCGTGTAAAAAATATCTATGAACTACGGTGGATTATCTTGAAAACGGCGCTTCGATGGGGGACAGATAAATCAGGTTTGGCTTTAATGAACCGTCCCCCGCCACCCATAAACACCAGCCTCTCAAAGGGATGAGGGACGGGGCGCCGGAACACTGGGCGGGATAATTACAGCTTGGGCCTGAAACACGAGCCTCGCAATGGGGACGTGGGAAAGAATAGCAGGCCATGACGCTCTACCTCGGCTCTGGAGAACATTAGAAGCTAGAGAACACTTGCATAACAGACGGAATTGAGCTTAAGGTCACTTTAATGTTACGGAACCTTTGTATAACTGAGGGAAAGGAGTTTAAGGTCCTTGTAATGCTGTATCAGAACACAGAAAAGATAAAATTACACATAAATGACTTCTCACTTTCTGCCTCGCCTCTGCAGAACATTGGAAGCCACGGAACCTTTGCATAACTGACTGAATTGAGTTTATGGTGATTTTTAATGCTGTATTATGCAGCGGAATCGGTAAAATATAAACTAAATGACTTCTCGCTCTCTACCTCGCCTCTGCAGCGCATTAGAAGCCTTGGAGCACTCGCATAACAGACGGAAACAAGAGGAGAGTCCTTTTAGTATGGTATAAGGACGCAGAATCGATAAGGGTAAACAAAAATAACTTCTCGCTATCTGTCTCGCTAATACAGGGAGTTCAAAGCCGCTTACGATCACTTTCATGACAGTGCATCAGACCGCAGAATAAATAAAATGTAAACTAAGTGGCTTCTTACCCTTGGCTTAGCTTTACCATCCCTTCAATGCTGTATCAGAATGGAAATTCGACAAACGTACCAATGAATAACTTCTTACTCTTTTGCCTCACTTTTACAGATCACTAAGAGCCGCTGAATACATGCAGAACCGAGGGCGTAAAGTTTAACGTCTCTTTAATATCCTTTGCCTGAAATGCGCGCCTCGGGATGATGGAAAAATTAGCAACAAGTGTTAATAGCACAAAAAGTGTGCTAGATCGGCATCGCATGACCCTCCAACACACCTCAACAATTTATATTATGCAACTAGGGGTCTACAATGGAAAATGCTGAAAAGTAAACATGGCGCCACTATAAACACTTGCCTGCGCCACAACGGGCTGGGTTGACCATCAGGCCCTACTATGACGGCTTACCGGCGCCATAGGCCAAGACGTAAAAAAAAAAAAAAAAAAAAAAAAAAAAAAAAAAAATGCTGACTTTGTTATAATGCCATGTTGTAGGGTTCATCAGGGCTAACAAATGTTATTATACAATGCCATGTCTACAGTGCATGGGTACGCCAGGAAAACAACTTGAAGAGAACAACAACAACAACAAGATGGACAATCCGTTTATCGGCGACTGCTACGCCGATAAAAAAGGACGATTAACCATTCCAAACGTGCCGCAGAACATCAGGCGCCACGAAACGCTTGTAGGTCCCTTTCATATTCTCTGTCTCAAGTAAAAGTCTCGGGATGATAGAAAAAAGTAGCAAAAAAGACGATTAACCATTTCCAGCGCGCCGCAGATCATTAGGCGCCGCGGAACGATTGCAGAACGGCGGATATTACGTTCAAGGTCACCCCCAGCGCTCTCTGTGGGCCACGGGAACGCAGCGGTAGGCGGCGCGGCATTCAGGAACATACGAGCACCATTACGGGCCGGGCGGGCACACGCGGGAGGGACCTTTAGCCTTTCATTACGCGAGAAGCATCTTAACGATGTCTCCTTCTATGCGCGGCTCCTAATGCTGCCTCTCCTTGCTCCTGCTCCTTACTTTGCCTCCTCCTCCTCCACATCTCTTTCTTTCCTCTTCTGCCTTCTCTTCTTCTTCCTCTTTTCCTTTTCCCCATTCTTTTTCTTTCACTTGAATTTCTTCTTTCGACTGCTTTACCTCCTCCTCCTCCACCTTCTCACCTTTTCTTCTGCCTCTTCTTCTTTCTTCCTCTTTTACTTTTCGTATTTCTTCTCCTTTTTCTCCTCCTCCTCTTCTTCTTTCATTTGTATTTCTCCTTTTGGCTGCTTTGCCTCCTTCTCCTCCTCCTCCTCTTCTCTCTTCTTCTTTTCTCTTATCGTACATCTGTTCTCCTTTTCCTCCTCCCAATCCTCTTCTTTCACCTTCATCCCTTCTTTCTCCTGCTAAACCTCGCTCTCCTTTCATCCTTCACCTCCTCCTCCTCTGCCCTCCTTATTTGCATCTTATTTTTCTTGCCCTCCTTCCCACTGAATGATCTTTTTATTCCCTTTTTTTCCTTGAACCTTTTATCTGTCTGTTCGTCTTGCTTATCGGTCTGTCTACACTCTGTCCGCGGCCCTGTCTCTGTACACCTTGGTCCTCCTCCTCCTCCTCGTCCTTCTCTTTCTCCTCCTGACAACCAGACTGTAGCCTCCCATTCCCCTGACACGCAAAACCCAGACACACGTAGCCCCGCCCATGCAGCCCTCCCATACGTGGCTCAACCCAGTGCAAGTTAGCCATTTCCCATACACATTCCACCCTGTCCCAGCCCGTCGAGGTAAGCTTCTTCCTGGATCAACGAAAGCCAGTTTTTATGTTCTTATCAGATGTAACTTTTGGCATAGTCTTACCAACGGTCATACACGCGAAAGACAGTCAGTCAAATGAGCCTTCCAACATAGTTTTGGCCAAGAAGACTGAATCAGAGGTGGCTGCCAGTGTAGTTTAAGCAAAGATTATATACGCACACAAAATCACGTCATTTCAGACCTATTTCAGCCAACCTTACCCTATTATAGCCCGTCCTAGTCAGCTTATTTCTGGAGCATCAAAACACCGAGTTAAACGTGCGTGACAGTCTAGTTCGGGTCAAAACCATACATGGAGACGAATCATATTTTTTGTCCACCTTAGCCTGTCAACACTCAATAAAGTAAGCTAATTCCGGCACCAACACAGCCTAGTTCAACCCAAATATGCCCTCCGGTCCATTCTTAGCCCAGGCCATACAGACTACCACACCGAGGGGGCAGTTTATCCACACTCTTCGTACGGTGTAATTAAGCTCATATGTCAGGCCAATTACCGGCGCTCTATAGCCAGTTAGGGAGCGGGGATGCTCTCGTAGGGGCAATATATAAGCACTTTTTTTAACTGGGTGGGAAGGAAGCCTGTTATATAGTGCCAAGTCGGACAATAGGGGTGATTAGGCGGTATAAACAAGGGTTGCGTTGGCCCGTGTAGGTGGTGGGCTTTGGCGGCGGAGGGAACAGGGAGAGCTTGCATTTCTTTCTTCTGTTTTGCCTTCTCCTCCTCCTCCTTATATTCTTCTCTCTCTCTCTCTCTCTCTCTCTCTCTCTCTCTCTCTCTCTCTCTCTCTCTCTCTCTCTCTCTCTCTCTCTCTCTCTCTCTCTCTCTCTCTCTCTCTCTCTCTTGCTCTGCCTTCTCTTCTTTCTTCTTTTCCTTTTCGTATTTCTTTTCTCCATTTCCTCCTCCTCCTCTTCTTCTTTTCCCTGCATTTTCCTTCTCAACTTCTCTCTCTCTCCTGTTCTGCCTTCTCTTCTTTCTTCTTTTCCCTTTCGTATTTCTTTTCTCCATTTCTTCCTGTCGTCCTCTTCTTTCATTTGTTTTTCTTCTCTCTTTCCTCTTTCTCCAGGGGCGGGGAGGGAGGGAGGGAGGGAGAACATGCTTATAAGGAAGGGATCCAGCGAGGATACTGTTTTCCTTATCGCCCATCGAGAGAGAATCCAAGAGGCTGAAAGGGTAAGGGGATTCCAGGCTCATGTTACGGGGCTGATTGAGAGGCTGATAAGTCCGTGTTTTTTGCCTTGTTTTCAATCATCTGAGCCGCCGGGAACCTTGCTAATTACGAGAGAGTAAAGAGAGAGGGGTAAGTAAGTGAACGAAGGGGACTAGGAGTGAAAGATAACCTTGCTAATTATGAGAATGAGATTGAGGAAAGAAGGTTGACTGAACGAAAAGGAAATAGAAGTGAATTATAACCTTGCAAATTATGGGAATGAGATTGAGGAAAGAAGGTTGACTGAACGAAAGGGAGATAAAAGTGAATCATAACCTTGATAATTATGAGAATGAGAGAAAGTGAGAAAGATTAACTGAACGAAAAGGGGAATAGAAGTGAATGATAACAAATGACACTAGAGGAAGGGGAAAAAATATAGAAGGAACAGCCCGGAAGACATAAAAGAGGAAAGAGGAAGAAATACAGCAGAGGAAAATATAGCACAGGAAAATATGGAAGGAAAAAAAGTAAATGATAAGAAACGAAGGTCTAGGAGGAAGGAAAAAAAATACAGGAGGATATAGTAGAAAGAGGAGGAAAATATAGAAGAGGAAAATAAAGAACAGGGAAACATTGATGGGAATAAAAGTGAATGATAATAAACGAAGCTCTAGGGGGACGGAAAAAAATACAGAAATAACAGCCAAGAAAAAAAATCAAGAGGAAAATGTAGAAGAGGAAAATAAAGAACAGGAAAATATATATATGCAACAGCAGCTCCCGTGCGAAATAGTTTAATCAAAGCTTCATTACGAGGGAGAAAAAAAGGAAGGAGGGAGAAAATGGAATGGAGAGGAGGAGGAGGAGGAGGAGGAGGAGGAGGAGGAGGAGGAGGAGGAGGAGGAGGAGGAGGAGGAGAAAAACGAGAGAGAGAGAGAGAGAGAGAGAGAGAGAGAGAGAGAGAGAGAGAGAGAGAGAGAGAGAGAGAGAGAGAGAGAGAGAGAGAGAGAGAGAGAGAGAGAGAGAGAGGAAAAAAAAAGAAACGAAAAAGTGAAAGAAATAATGATTGAGGATAATAAGGAGGAGAAGAGAAGAAGGAGGAGGAGGAGGAGGAGGAGGAGGAGGGAGGCAATGGAGGTAAGAAGGGTAGTGTTCAATTTTAACAAGAAGCTAATATGTGAGTGCCTCCTCCTCCTCCTCTCCCTCCTCCTCTTTCTCCTCCTCCTCCTCCTCCTCCTCCTCCTCCTCATTCCATTACCCATCCACCCGCATCACAAGCCGTTAAGGGACGAAACCACCGTAAAGGAAGAGGAAGAGGAAGAGGAGGAAGAGGAGGATGAGGAAGAGGAGAAAGGGGGAGAGAAAGAACAAAAGTGAGGAGGAAGAGGAAGAGGAAAATAAAGGGGTAGAGAAAGAACAAAATGAGGAGGAAAAGGAACGATAGAAAGAGATTGAGAGAGAAAGAGAAAGAGGGAAAGATAGAGGAGAAAATAAACACACACACACACACACACACACACACACACACACACACACACACAAGCACCTCCCACCACCACGCATACACATACCCCCTCCCCCTTCAAACTCGGGATATGGGGCATAGAGAGGGCCTTGAAAGGAAGATGAGGGGGAGAGAATGGGATGATAAACGAGGGAGATGAGAGTGACTGAGGGGAAGGTTAAGAGAGGAGGGCAAGGAAGAGGAGGAGGGAACTGCATGGGAGCAAGGGAGTGGAACCGACCGATTTATATTGCAGGAACGGAAGGGGAAGGGAGGGGAGGGGGGTGTTGGTGGTGGTGGTGGTGATGGTGGTGGTGATGGTGGTGATGGTGGTGCAGATTTTTCTTTCTTTTTTTTTCTTTTTTTTTTCTTTCTTTTTTTCTTACTCTCTTTTTCTTTCGTTCTTACTTTCTCTTTCATTTTCTTCCTCTTTCTTTTTTTCTTTCTTTTTCTGTCTCACTATCTATCTATCTATCTATACTTATCTCCTTCAACCTCTTACCTACGACTCTTTATCTTCCTTTTCTTCCTTTCTCCTTCTCTCTTTCATTTCTCTCCCTCTTCTTATCTTCTATCATTTCTGTCATTTTTTTTTTCCTTTCTTCCTCCTTCGTTTTTGTCTCTGTCTCCTTCCACCTTATCTTTCGACGTTGTTTATTATGCTTTATTTTGCCTACGTTTCCTTTCCTTATCTTTATTTTCTCGTCTATTATTTTTTCTTCTTTATCCAATCGTAATGTTCTTTTGTTGTTCTTTATTTCGGTCTTCTGTTCTTCTCTCTCTCTCTCTCTCTATCTATCTATCTATCTATCTATCTATCTATCTATCTATCTATCTGTCTATCTATTTCTTGATGCGAGAAAAGAGAAGGGAGAGGAAGGAAGGCAGCCACAGAAAGGACACTAGAGAACGAAAGGATGGAAGAGGAAAAAGGAGAGAAAAAGAGGATAGGCAAAGAATGGAGATAGAAGCAAAACGAAGAACAGTGACACGAGAGAAAGCCGAGAGCGGGCAGACAGGAAAAAGAAAGAGCGAAAGAAGAGAAAGGGTAAGAGAGATGGAAGAGGAAATGAAAAAAGAAAACGGGGACGGAGGGATAAAGCAAGAAGAAGAATGGGAAGAGAAGAGAAGAGGGAGGCATGTACGTAAAAGACACAGGAAAAAAGAGTGGAGGAAGATAAACGGAATGATGGACGAGGAGGAAGAGGAGGGTGAAGAGGAGGAGGAGGAAAAGGATGGAGAGGAGATACCGAAGAAAGATGGGAACAAAACGAGGAAGAGAGGAAGAGAGAGAGAGAGAGAGAGAGAGAGAGAGAGAGAGAGAGAGAGAGAGTGTGTGTGTTGATGAGTTAAAGTATCAAGGAGGAGGAGTAATTGAAGGAGGATAGAGAGGAGGAGTAATTGAAGGAGGAGGACAGGAAAAGTGTTAGGAGAGAAAGAGGAGTTGATGAGTGAACGATGCATCAAAGAGGAGGAGGAGAAGGAGGAGGAAGAGGAGGAGGAATAACTAAAGGAGGAAGAGGAGTAACCGAAGGAGGAAGAAGAGGTAGAGAGGATAATTTTCTTAACACTATTACTTAGATGTAGATAGGTAGAAATAGATAGATGAGAACACTCTTGCCTTACGCTTTACCCCTTGGATGCGGATTTCCTACAAGAAGACATTACCAAGCTACAGAAGTGGAACAAAAAGTGGCTGCTCCAATTTAGTGAAGAAAAATGTGAGGTCATGCATCTTGGGAGGGGATATCCAGCACACCAATACCACATGGGAAACACTCCACTACCCACCACAGAGGCACAGAAGGACCTGGGAGCATACGTTACCAGGCTACCACTGAAGGCGAAATCCGTGCCAATCGTAGCGGACGGGTTAAAACGATTATGCAGTACCAATAAGACTTCTAGGGCTTTCTCACACGTCCACCGCTATCGCCACATGAGTCGACGCCGCGATCCGAGACTTCACACGTGGGCAAGATGAGAAGTGACCAGACCAAACCTGCCCTGCCCCTCCTTCCCACGGCTACCCCCGCTTCCCCCTTTCCCCTCACTCTCCCGCCACTCCTGACCTGATGTGGCTGTCTGTCGGGGTGCTGACCTGCTGGCACGTGGACCTGATTGGCCTTACGACACAGTTAGTTTTTCCTTTTTCTTGTGCTTGTTCCCGCTCTTCTTTTACAGCTACTATTTCTACTACTACTACTACTACTACTACTACTACTACTACTACTACTACTACTTCTACTACTCTTCCTCCTCCTCCTCTCCTCCTACGACTACTACTACTACTACTACTACTACTACTACTACTTCTACTACTCTTCCTCCTCCTCCTCTCCTCCTACGACTACTACTACTACTACAACTACTACTACTACTACTACTACTACTTCACTTACCACTACTAACACTGTTGTTGCCACTAGTCACAGACCCCAAACAACGCATTCCTCTGAAATAAAAAGAAAACAAAAGAATTACTACAAAGCGTCTCTCTCTCTCTCTCTCTCTCTCTCTCTCTCTTGTTTAGTTTTTTTCTTTTCTCCATTTGCTCGTTCAGGCGTCTAAACTGTACGGTGTCTGTCTGTGTGTCCATCTATCTGTCTGTCTATCTGTTTGTCTGTCTGTCTCTTTGTCTGTCTGTCTACCGCCCTCTTTATCTATCTCTCATCCTATCTCTCTTTTCCTCTCTCGCTCGTCTATCTCCGCTTCTCCATTTGTTCCCAGAAAAGTCCATCGGCCCAGTTCTTGGTATTCCACTCCATTACAATTCTCGTCTCTATCTAACATGTTCCCATCTCCCTGCACCTACTCCACCCTCTCCCTCCTCCACCTTATCAGAACATCAGACGGGAGGAGGAGAGCGAGGGAGGGAGGGAGGGAGAGGGATGGAATGGGAGGGTATCGTTTCACCTGCCATCTCGCTGAAGGGGGGTTCGTCGATCACCAAAACGATAGCCTGTAGCAGCGACCACACGCCTGCGAGATGGCCTGACCTGTCTTGCCTCGTCTTAAGCCTCTTCTCTTCTTGTCCTGTCCTGTTCCGCCCTCACCTCACCCTTCTGTCTATACGTATACTTGGGTCACTCTTCCTTCCTCTCCTCTTCTGTCTCTTAGCTCCATCCCTTTCACACGCTTCCTCTTCCTCCTTTTCATCAATCCAT
>NC_066539.1:13811240-13833409 GCF_024679095.1 Eriocheir sinensis | reverse complement strand
ATATAGTTTATCCAGCTTCTACGAAATTTTTTTAGCGGTAAGAGAAATGTACGGAAGAAGCATAATAAATAAAGGGAGAGTTGAAAAGAAGAGAATAGCTTTTAGATAGAATAATAAGTAAAAAGGAGGTTTATATAGTTAATCAGTTGCTAAGAAAAATATTGCAGCGCTAGAGAAGATTACAAAAGAAAAGACAAATATATAAAATAAGGTTGAAGGAAGATATATATATATATATATATATATATATATATATATATATATATATATATATATATATATATATATATATATATATATATATATATATATATATATATATATATATATATATATATATATATATATATATATATATATATATATATATATATATATATATATATATATATATATATATATACATTGGTCCAGTGGCTAACAAAAATATTTGTGAGGTAGATAAATTTACAGAGGAAGTCAAATAAATAAAAGGAAGTTGAAGGAAGAGGAGATTTTAGATAGTTTATCAGTTGCTAAAAATACTACAGCGTTAGAATTTTTTTAGAAGAAAAGACTAATAAATAAAATTAGGTTGTATATAGTTTATCCAATTGCTAAGAAAAATATTTCAGCGGTAGAGAAATGTGGAAGAAGCCTAATAAATAAAGGGATGTTGAAAGAAGAGAATAGCGTTTTAGGTATATATTTAGATATAGTTCATCAAGTTAGTAAGGAAAATATTGCAGTAGAGAAATTTATAGAAGAAATAGCCTATTATATATAAGGAGGTTGAAGGAAGAGGATAGCGTATGTATATATATATATATATATATATATATATATATATATATATATATATATATATATATATATATATCGTACATGTAATGTAATCCAGTACAACGAAGATTAATTTTTGTTTTTATCTATAGACCGGCAAAAAAATATTAACGATCTCGACACCAAAACCGTCCGACATAAGTTTTTTTTTCTTTACTCGCTTTTAGATGAAAACACGAGTAAAAGGAAGACGAAAAGGAATGAAAAGAAAAAATACAGGAATAGTATGAACGTCCCTTTATTTATCAGGGTTCTACTGTAAATTTATCAACCGCTGAAATATTTTCCGTAGCAACTGGATCAACTATATAAAACCTCCTTTTATTTATTATTGTTTTTGTTTATTAAATTTTCTACGGATGAAATATTTTTCTTATAAAATCTATAAACTATATATATATATATATATATATATATATATATATATATATATATATATATATATATATATATATATATATATATATATATATATATATATATATATAATTGGTCCAGTGGCTAACAAAAATATTTGTGAGGTAGATAAATTTACAGAGGAAGCCAAATAAATAAAAGGAAGTTGAAGGAAGAAGAGAGCGTTTAGATAGTTTATAGTTGCTAAAAAAATAGTACAGCGTTAGAATTTTTTTTAGAAGAAGAAAGACTAATAAATAAAATTAGGTTGTATATAGTTTATCCAGTTGCTAAGAAAAAATATTTCAGCGGTAGAGAAATGTACGGAAGAAGCCTAATAAATAAAGGGATGTTGAAAGAAGAGAATAGCGTTTTAGGTATATTTAGATACAGTTGATCATGTTGGTAAGGAAAATATTGCAGCAGTAGAGAAATTTATAGAAGAAATAGCCTATTATATATAAGGACGTTGAACGAAGATATATATATATATATATATATATATATATATATATATATATATATATATATATATATATATATATATATATATATATATATATATATATATAATGTTTATGCAGTACAACGGTAAATTTTGTTTTTTCTATAGACCGGCAAATAATTATTAACGATCTCGACACCAAAACCGTCCGACATGTTTTTTCTTACTCTCTTTAGAGGAAAACACGAGTAAAAGGAAGACGAAAAGGAAAGAAAAGAAAAAATACAGGAATAGTATGAACGTCCTTTATTTATCAGGGTTCTTCTGTAATTCTCAACTGCTGAAATATTTTCCTTAGCAACTGGATCAACTATATACAACCTCCTTTATTTATTAGGTTTTTTGTTAATTTTCACCGCTGAAATATTTGTCTTAGTATATATATATATATATATATATATATATATATATATATATATATATATATATATATATATATATATATATATATATATATATATATATATATATATATATATATATATATATATATATATATATATATATATATATATATATATATATATATATATATATATATATATATATATATATATATATATATATATAATTGGTCCAGTGACTAACAAAAAAAATTTGTGAGGTAGATTTACAGAGGAAGCCAAATAAATAAAGGAAGTTGAAGAAAGAGGAGGTTTAGATAGTTTATCAGTTGCTAAAAAATAGTACAGCGTTAGAATTTTTTAGAAGAAAAGACTAATAAATAAAATTAGGTTGTATATAGTTTATCCAGTTGCTAAGAAAAAATATTTCAGCGGTAGAGAAATGTACGGAAGAAGCCTAATAAATAAAGGGATGTTGAAAGAAGAGAATAGCGTTTTAGGTATATTTAGATATAGTTGATCAAGTTGGTAAGGAAAATATTGCAGCAGTAGAGAAATTTATAGAAGAAATAGCCTATTATATATAAGGACGTTGAAGGAAGAGGATAGCGTATATATATATATATATATATATATATATATATATATATATATATATATATATATATATATATATATATATATATATATATATATATATATATATATATCACTTTCATTCACCGTACGTAATGTAATCCAGTACAACGAAGATTTATTTTTGTTTTTTTCTTTAGACCGGCAAATAATTATTAACGATCTCAACACCAAAACCGTCCGACATGTTTTTTCTTTACTCTCTTTTTAGAGGAAAACACGAGTAAAAGGAAGACGAAAAGGAAAGAAAAGAAAAAAATACAGGAATAGTATGAACGTCCCTTTATTTATCAGGGTTCTTCTGTAAATTTCTCAACCGCTGAAATATTTTCCTTAGCAACTGGATCAACTATATACAACCTCCTTTTATTTATTAGGCTTTTTTTTCTGTAAATTTTCTACCGCTGAAATATTTGTCTTAGATACTGGATCAACTATATATATATATATATATATATATATATATATATATATATATATATATATATATATATATATATATATATATATATAATTGGTCCAGTGGCTAACAAAAATATTTGTGAGGTAGAAAAATTTACAGAAGAAGCCAAATAAATAAAAGGAAGTTGAAGGAAGAAGAGACGTTTAGATAGTTTATAGTTGCTAAAAAAATAGTACAGCGTTAGAATTTTTTTTAGAAGAAGAAAGACTAATAAATAAAATTAGGTTGTATATAGTTTATCCAGTTGCTAAGAAAAAATATTTCAGCGGTAGAGAAATGTACGGAAGAAGCCTAATAAATAAAGGGATGTTGAAAGAAGAGAATAGCGTTTTAGGTATATTTAGATATAGTTGATCATGTTGGTAAGGAAAATATTGCAGCAGTAGAGAAATTTATAGAAGAAATAGCCTATTATATATAAGGACGTTGAAGGAAGATATATATATAGATATATATATATATATATATATATATATATATATATATATATATATATATATATATATATATATATATATATATATATATATATATCACTTTTATTACCCGTACGTAATGTAATGCAGTACAACGAAGATTTATTTTTGTTTTTTTCTATAGACCGGCAAATAATTATTAACGATCTCGACACCAAAACCGTCCGACATGTTTTTTCTTTACTCTCTTTTTAGAGGAAAACACGAGTAAAAGGAAGACGAAAAGGAAAGAAAAGAAAAAAATACAGGAATAGTATGAACGTCCCTTTATTTATCAGGGTTCTTCTGTAAATTTCTCAACCGCTGAAATATTTTCCTTAGCAACTGGATCAATTATATAACCTCCTTTATATATATTATATATATATATAAATATATATATATATATATATATATATATATATATATATATATATATATATATATATATATATATATATATATATATATATATATATATATATATATATATATATATTTATATATAATTAGTCCAGTGACTAACAAAAATATTTGTGAGGTAGATAAATTTACAGAGGAAGCCAAATAAATAAAAGGAAGTTGAAGAAAGAGGAGAGCGTTTAGATAGTTTATCAGTTGCTAAAAAAAATAGTACAGCATTAGAATTTTTTTAGAAGAAGAAAGACTAATAAATAAAATTAGGTTGTATATAGTTTATCCAGTTGCTAAGAAAAAATATTTCAGCGGTAGAGGAATGTACGGAAGAAGCCTAATAAATAAAGGGATGTTGAAAGAAGAGAATAGCGTTTTAGGTATATTTAGATATAGTTGATCAAGTTGGTAAGGAAAATATTGCAGCAGTAGAGAAATTTATAGAAGAAATAGCCTATTTTATATAAGGACGTTGAAGGAAGAGGATAGCATATATATATATATATATATATATATATAAATATATATATATATATATATATATATATATATATATATATATATATATACTGTACGTAATGAAATCCAGTACAACGAAGATTTATTTTTGTTTTTTTCTATAGACCGGCAAATAATTATTAACGATCTCAACACCAAAACCGTCCGACATGTTTTTTTTTTACTCTCTTTTTAGAGGAAAACACGAGTAAAAGGAAGACGAAAAGGAAAGAAAAGAAAAAAATACAGGAATAGTATGAACGTCCCTTTATTTTTCAGGGTTCTTCTGTAAATTTCTCAACCGCTGAAATATTTTCCTTAGCAACTGGATCAACTATATACAACCTCCATTTATTTATTACGCTTTTTTTTCTGTAAATTTTCCACCGCTGAAATATTTGTCTTAGATACTGGATCAACTATATATATATATATATATATATATATATATATATATATATATATATATATATATATATATATACATATATTTATAATTATATATAATTGGACCAGTGGCTAACAAAAATATTTGTGAGGTAGATAAATTTACAGAGGAAGCCAAATAAATAAAAGGAAGTTGAAGGAAGAGGAGAGCGTTTAGATAGTTTATCAGTTGCTAAAAAAACACAACACCGATAGAATATTTTTTAGAAGAAGAAAGACTAATAAATAAAATTAGGTTGTATATAGTTTATCCAGTTGCTATGAAAAAATATTTCAGCGGTAGAGAAATGTACGGAAGAAGCCTCATAAATAAAGAGATGTTGAAAGAAGAGAATAGCGTTTTAGGTATATTTAGATATAGTTGATCATGTTGGTAAGGACAATATTGCAGCAGTAGAAATTTATAGAAGAAATAGCCTATATATAAGGACGTTGAAGGATATATATATATATATATATATATCTATATCTATATCTATATATATATATATATATATATATATATATATATATATATATATATATATATATATATATATATATATTTCATTAACTGTAATGTAATCCAGTACAACGAAGATTTATTTTTGTTTTTTTCTTTAGACCGGCAAATAATTATTAACGATCTCAACACCAAAACCGTCCGACATGTTTTTTCTTTACTCTCTTTTTAGAGGAAAACACGAGTAAAAGGAAGACGAAAAGGAAAGAAAAGAAAAAAATACAGGAATAGTATGAACGTCCCTTTATTTATCAGGGTTCTTCTGTAAATTTCTCAACCGCTGAAATATTTTCCTTAGCAACTGGATCAACTATATACAACCTCCTTTTATTTATTAGGCTTTTTTTTCTGTAAATTTTCTACCGCTGAAATATTTGTCTTAGATACTGGATCAACTATATATATATATATATATATATATATATATATATATATATATATATATATATATATATATATATAATTGGTCCAGTGGCTAACAAAAATATTTGTGAGGTAGATAAATTTACAGAGGAAGCCAAATAAATAAAAGGAAGTTGAAGGAAGAGGAGGGCGTTTAGATAGTTTATCAGTTGCTAAAAAAAATAGTACAGCGTTAGAATTTTTTTTTTTTAGAAGAAAGACTAATAAATAAAAGTAGGTTGTATATAGTTTATCCAGTTGCTAAGAAAAAAATATTTCAGGGGTAGAGAAATGTACGGAAGAAGCCTAATAAATAAAGGGATGTTGAAAGAAGAGAATAGCGTTTTAGGTATATTTAGATATAGTTGATCAAGTTGGTAAGGAAAATATTGCAGCAGTAGAGAAATTTATAGAAGAAATAGCCTATTATATATAAGGACGTTGAAGAAGATATATATATATATATATATATATATATATATATATATATATATATATATATATATATATATATATATATATATATATATATATATATATATATATATATATATATATATATATATATATATATATATATATATATAATATATATAGATTTATTTTTGTTTTTTTCTTTAGTCCGGCAAAGAATTATTTACGATCTCAACACCAAAACCGTCCGACATGTTTTTTCTTAACTGTCTTTTAAGAGTAAAACACGAGTAAAACGAAGACGAAAAGGAAAGAAAAGAAAAAATACAGGAATTGTATGCACGTCCCTTTATTTATCAGGGTTCTTCTGTAAATTTCTCAACCGCTGAAATATTTCTCTTAGGAACTGGATCAACTATATACAACCTCTTTTTATTTATTAGTCTTTTTTTCCGTCAATTTTCTACCGCTGAAATATTTGTCTTAGATACTGAATCAACTATATATATATATATATATATATATATATATATATATATATATATATATATATATATATATATATATATATATATATATATATATATATATATATATATATATATATATATATATATATATATATATATATAATGGGCCCAGTGGCTAACAAAAATATTTGTGAGGTAGAGAAATTTACAGAGGAACCCAAATTAATAAAAGGAATTTGAAGGAAGAGGAGGGCGTTTAGATAGTTTATCAGTTGCTAAAAAAAATACTATAGTGTTAGATAAATTTGTAGAAGAAAAAAGACTAATAAACAAAAGTAGGTTGTATATAGTTTATCCATTTGCTAGGAAAATATATTTCAGCGGTAGAGAAATGTACGGAAGAAGCCTAATAAATAAAGGGAGGTTGAAAGAAGAGAATATCGTTTTAGATACTATAATAAGTAAAAAGAGGTTATATATAGTTAATCAGTTGCTAAAAAAAATATTGCAGCGCTAGAGAAGTTTACAGAAGAAAAAGCCAAATATATAATATGAGGTAGAAGGAAGAGGATAGCGTATATATATATATATATATATATATATATATATATATATATATATATATATATATATATATATATATATATATATATATATATATATATATATATATATATATATATATATATATATATATATATATATATATATATATATATATATATATATATATATATATATATATATATATATATATATATATATATATATATGTATATATATATATATATATATATATATATATATATATATATATATATATATATCACTTTAATTCACCGTACGTAATGTAATCCAGTAAAACGAAGATTTATTTTTGTTTTTTTCTTTAGTCCGGCAAAGAATTATTAACGATCTCAACACCAAAACCGTCCGACATGTTTTTTATTAACTGTCTTTTAAGAGTAAAACACGAGTAAAACGAAGACGAAAAGTAAAGAAAAGAAAAAATACAAAAATAGTATCAGGGTTCTTCTGTAAATTTCTCAACCGCTGAAATATTTTTCATAGCAACTGGATCAACTATATACAACCTCTCGTTATTTATTAGGATTTTTTTCCCTTCAATTTTCTACCGCTGAAATATTTCTCTTAGATACTGGATCAACTATATATATATATATATATATATATATATATATATATATATATATATATATATATATATATATATATATATATATATATATATAATTGGGCCAGTGGCTAACCAAAAATATTTGTGAGGTAGAGAAATTTACAGAGGAAGCCAAATTAAGAAAAGGAAGTTGAAGGAAGAGGAGGACGTTTAGTTAGTTTATCAGTTGCTAAAAAAAATACTACAGGGTTAGAGAAATTTCTAGAAGAAAAAAGACTAATAAACAAAAGTATGTTGTATATATTTTATCCAGCTTCTACGAAAAAATATTTCAGCGGTAGAGAAATGTACGGAAGAAGCCTAATAAATAAAGGGAGGTTGAAAGAAGAGAATAGCTTTTTAGATAGAATAATAAGTAAAAGGAGGTTGTATATAGTTAATCAGTTGCTAAGAAAAATATTGCAGCGGTAGAGAAGATTACAAAAGAAAAAGACAAATATATAAAATGAGGTTGAAGGAAGAGGATAGCGTATATATATATATATATATATATATATATATATATATATATATATATATATATATATATAGATATATATATAGATATATATATATATATATATATATATAATGTAATCCAGTACAACGAAGATTTATTTTTGTTTTTTCTTTAGACCGGCAAATAATTATTAACGATCTCAACACTAAAACCGTTCGACATATTTTTTCTTTACTCTCTTTTTAGAGGACAACACGAGTAAAAGGAAGACGAAAAGGAAAGAAAAGAAAAAAATACAGGAATAGTATGAACGTCCCTTTATTTATCAGGATTCTTCTGTAAATTTCGCAACCGCTGAAATATTTTCCTTAGGAACTAGATCAACTATATACAACCTCCTTTTATTTATTAGGCTTTTTTTTCTGTAAATTTTCTACCACTGAAATATTTGTCTATATATATATATATATATATATATATATATATATATATATATATATATATATATATATATATATATATATATATATATATATATATAATTGGTCCAGTGGCTAACAAAAATATTTGTGAGGTAGATAAATTCACAGAGGATGCCAAATAAATAAAAGGAAGTTGAAGGAAGAGGAGGGCGTTTAGATAGTTTATCAGTTGCTAAAAAAAATACTACAGCGTTATAATTTTTTTTAGAAGAAGAAAGACTAATAAATAAAAGTAGGTTGTGTATAGTTTATCCAGTTGCTAAGAAAAAATATTTCAGTGGTAGAGAAATGTACGGAAAAAGCCTAATAAATAAAGGGATGTTGAAAGAAGAGAATAGCGTTTTAGGTATATTTAGATATAGTTGATCAAGTTGGTAAGGAAAATTTTGCAGCAGTAGAGAAATTTATAGAAGAAATAGCCTATTATATATAAGGACGTTGAAGGAAGAGGATAGCGTATATATGTATATATATATATCATAGACTTCACAACTAGTTGACGGGAAATCTCTTCAGTCTTGGCGCGCTGGCTTCGCGTAAGGGGCCGATTGTTATGGCGACTTTCACTGCGACAACTCAAACACACTCTGCGTTCTTACTCCGAATTTAAGTGGAAACAGGACGAAATCTTCAAGTTTTAGTGCATACAAGCAGGCAGGAGTGTCTCTAGAGTGATTTGGATTCAAGGTAACTTATATAAAATAGCACCATGCGTGCACTTTGAAAACGTTGTGTAAAAAATGGCAAATTTGCGTAACTTTAGGTTGAAATCTTTACGTAAAATGAATGATAACTGTAGGATAGTGAAGTCCACAGTTTTACGTATTAGGAAACAAGAAATGTACGTTTAGTTAGTGCCTACATGGCAACTCAGCTCAGTTCCCGCGTCGCCTAACTCGCCTTAGGCACGCAGTCAGCTGGGCACTTCCCCTCTGTAAAGGATTATCGCTGTCCTGCCTCTGTTTACTCTCCAAGTAAAGGACCTACAGTTATTCATCGTCTCTGTACCCTTCCCCACAACTGCAAGGATCCAGAGGACGATACAAGAAGACAGAAGGCAGTGGATCGAGTGGAAGTGACGGAGGAGACACAAGATATGAGGACGCCGCGACCCCGTGGAGTAAACTGTGGAGGAGCCGTACTACGCCATCAGTGCAGTGACTCAGTGTTGTGTGCAGTGCAGTGGTGTGTTCAGTGCAGTGTGGTAGTGAGGGGCTGTTCACTACGTCCTGGGTCGAGTATGTGTGCATGGGGAAGGCCAACTCTGACCCGACTGAGCACTTCGGCAAGCCGCACCATGTGCGGCGCCAACTACTGGACGAGCGTGCAGAACTTCATGGTGAGCAACAGGTTGGCCCAGCGCCTGCATTTGCTGAAGCTCGTCGGGTTCTTCCCCGGGGACGTGCAGGCCGACCTGGACCGGGCCAAGGCAGAGGAGAAGGAGGACGACGAGGTGATCTTGGCCCAGCTTGCCAGGAGCTGGCCGACGACCAGCCGGACCTGCCGACGGACGAGTTGCTCCTCGCCGCGGTCGGCAACTACGCCAGCTACCTGGCCAGGAAGGTCCAGGCCAACTCCTCTGTGGCCGAGTGCTGCAAGCAGGAGCTTGCTCAGCAGGAGGAGATGAAGATTACCGTGGAGCTCGAGAGGGCGACCCGCCCTCTGTGATGTTCGACGCCCTGGTCGAGCTGGTCGACAGGAGAGAGCTGGAGACGGGCGGGCGGTCCTGAAGCGGCCATCTCTCCCAATGGCCCACATGGCGTCCTTCGGGATGTCGCTGTGGGACTCCCTGATGTGCAGGGAGGACAAGAAGGAGCGCAGGTTGAGGTTCCTCTCCCTTGCCATGCGCCACAGGGACGGGTTCAGGCACCTCCTGGAGTTCCTGGCGGCCTCAGACCCGACCTTGCAGGGGTACAGGTGCCAGGAGGGGCACAACCTGGCCAACACCATCTTGCCGCACATCAGCAGGTCCCTCTTCAACTGTTTCGGTGCTAATTTCTCCAAGGACGTGACCTCAGAAGCGAGGAAGAACAAGGCCTTGAAGCAGCCGACCGGCAGGAAGAGGAGCAGTATCGAGGAGGGCAGGAAGGAGACGGCGAGGAACAGGGACGTGTACAAGTCCAGGAAACTGACCGGGGCCCACAAGTCATAGGACAAAAGGCTAAAGTGATTGTTCAGGGACGAGGGCCAGATAGCCAGCAAGACGTGCTGCGGCAATAGTGACATCGGAATTCAACAAAAATAAGTTGTGATTGTATTTAGAAAATGAATATTTTGCTTTGTTGAGTAAAATTAAGATGTTTCTGCATGCTTTCCTCAAGTATTAAGTTTCTAATGTGAAAATTAAGTGATTTATTAGATGTTAAAACTTACGTAAAAATTGCACTAAATAAAAAACATAAGTAGCTATTTCGGGAAAAAACTTATAAGATATGCTAAATATTGCTATTGATTCTGAAAATATAAGTGATTATCTCTGCATTTGGTGATGTTTGTGCATCTAGCGTAAAATCTGAGGATTTTATAGCCTTTTAAGTTTTGTTATACTTATATAAAAACAATTAATCGGGATTTTATTAGGAACGACTTTGAATTTTTGATACCGCTGCTCATGGAGACTCATATATGCCTAAGGGAGGTGCCTGTTTTAGTTTCAGGTCGCTAGCTGCTTTGGTTTTGAAAATATTTAAATTTTAAATTTTGAAAATCGGCCCCTGCGAATCGGCCCCGCGCCCTTTTCCGTCAAGAGATTGTGGATATATATATATATATATATATATATATATATATATATATATATATATATATATATATATATATATATATATATCACTTTCATTCACCGTACGTAATGTAATCCAGTACAACGAAGATTTATTTTTGTTTTTTTCTTTATACCGGCAAATAATTATTAACGATCTCAATACCAAAACCGTCCGACATGTTTTTTCCTTACTCTCTTTTTAGAGGAAAACACGAGTAAAAGGAAGATGAAAAGGAAACAAAAGAAAAAAATACAGGAATAGTATGAACGTCCCTTTATTTATCAGGGTTCTTCTGTAAATTTCTCAACCGCTGAAATATTTTCCTTAGCAACTGGATCAACTATATACAACCTCCTTTTATTTATTAAGCTTTTTTTTCCGTAAATTTTCTACCGCTGAAATATTTGTCTTAGATACTGGATCAACTATATATATATATATATATATATATATATATATATATATAAATATATATATAAATATATATATATATATATATATATATATATCTATATATATATATATATATATATATATATATATATATATATATATATATATATATATATATATATATAAGTGGCTAAACAAAATATTTGTGAGGTAGAGAAATTTACAGAGGAAGAAATTAAGAAAAGGAAGTTGAAGGAAGAGGATCAACTATATACAACCTCCTTTTATTTATTAGGTTTTTTCTGTAAATTTTCTACCACTGAAATATTTGTCTTAGATACTGGATACACTATATACATATATCTATATATATATATATATATATATATATATATATATATATATATATATATATATATATATATCTATATATAAAAAATATTTGTGAGGTAGATAAATTACAGAGGATGCCAAATAAATAAAAGGAAGTTGAAGGAAGAGGAGGGCGTTTAGATAGTTTATCAGTTGCTAAAAAAAATACTACAGCGTTAGAATTTTTTTTAGAAGAAGAAAGACTAATAAATAAAAGTAGGTTGTATATAGTTTATCCAGTTGCTAAGAAAAAATATTTCAGCGGTAGAGAAATGTACGGAAGAAGCCTAATAAATAAAGGGATGTTGAAAGAAGAGAATAGCGTTTTAGGTATATTTAGATATAGTTGATCAAGTTGGTAAGGAAAATATTGCAGCAGTAGAGAAATTTATAGAAGAAATAGCCTATTATATATAAGGACGTTGAAGGAAGAGGATATATATATATATATATAGATATAAATATAGATATATATATATATATATATAGATAGATATATATAGATATATATATATATATATATATATCACTTTCATTCACCGTACGTAATGTAATCCAGTACAACGAAGATTTATTTTTGTTTTTTTCTTTATACCGGCAAATAATTATTAACGATCTCAATACCAAAACCGTCCGACATGTTTTTTCCTTACTCTCTTTTTAGAGGAAAACACGAGTAAAGGAAGATGAAAAGGAAACAAAAGAAAAAAATACAGGAATAGTATGAACGTCCCTTTATTTATCAGGGTTCTTCTGTAAATTTCTCAACCGCTGAAATATTTTCCTTAGCAACTTGATCAACTATATACAACCTCATTTTATTTATTAGGCTTTTTTTCCCTTAAATTTTCTACCGCTGAAATATTTCTCTTAGACACTGGATCAGCCATATATATATATATATATATATATATATATATATATCTATATATATATATATATATATATATATATATATATATATATATATATATATATATATATATATAAATATATATATATATATATATATATATATATATATATATATAACCAAAATATTTGTGAGGTAGAGAAATTTACAGAGGAAGCCAAATTAAGAAAAGGAAGTTGAAGGAAGAGGAGGACGTTTAGATAGTTTATCAGTTGCTAAAAAAAATACTAAAGGGTTAGAGAAATTTCTAGAAGAAAAAAGACTAATAAATAAAAATATGTTGTATATAGTTTATCCAGCTTCTACGAAAAAAAATTTCAGCGGTAGAGAAATGTACGGAAGAAGCCTAATAAATAAAGGGAGGTTGAAAGAAGAGAATAGCTTTTTAGATAGAATAATAAGTAAAAGGAGGTTGTATATAGTTAATCAGTTGCTAAGAAAAATATTGCAGCGGTAGAGAAGATTACAAAAGAAAAAGACAAATATATAAAATAAGGGTGAATGAAGAGCAGCGTGGGTATATATATATAGATATATATATATATATATATATATATATATATATATATATATATATATATATATATATATATATATATATATATATATATATATATATAGATTTATTTTTGTTTTTCTATATATAAATAATTATTAACGATCTCAACACCAAAACCGTCCGACATGTTTTTTCTTTACTCTCTTTTTAGAGGAAAACACGAGTAAAAGGAAGACGAAAAGGAAAGAAAAGAAAAAAATACAGGAATAGTATGAACGTCCCTTTATTTATCAGGGTTCTTCTGTAAATTTCTCAACCGCTGAAATATTTTTCTTAGCAACTGGATCAACTATATACAACCTCCTTTTATTTATTAGGCTTTTTTTCTGTAAATTTTCTACCGCTGAAATATTTGTCTTAGAAACTGGATCAACTATATATATATATATATATATATATATATATATATATATATATATATATATATATATATATATATATATATATATATATATATATATTTATTTATTTATTTTTATATATAATTGGTCCAGTGGCTAACAAAAATATTTGTGAGGTAGATAAATTTACAGAGGAAGCCAAATAAATAAAAGGAAGTTGAAGGAAGAGGAGGGCGTTTAGATAGTTTATCAGTTGCTAAAAAAAATAGTACAGCGTTAGAATTTTTTTTAGAAGAAGAAAGACTAATAAATAAAAGTAGGTTGTATATAGTTTATCCAGTTGCTAAGAAAAAATATTTCAGCGGTAGAGAAATGTACGGAAGAAGCCTAATAAATAAAGGGATGTTGAAGGAAGAGATTAGCGTTTTAGGTATATTTAGTTATAGTTGATCAAGTTGGTAAGGAAAATATTGCAGCAGTAGAGAAATTTATAGAAGAAATAGCCTATTATATATAAGGACGTTGAAGGAAGAGGATAGCGTATAAATATATATATATATATATATATATATATATATATATATATATATATATATATATATATATATATATATATATATATTATTTTCATTCCCCGTACGTAATGTAATCCAGTACAACGAAGATTTATTTTTGTTTTTTTCTTTATACCGGCAAATAATTATTAACGATCTCAACACCAAAACCGTCCGACATGTTTTTTCTTTACTCTCTTTTTAGAAGAAAACACGAGTAAAAGGAAGACGAAAAGGAAAGAAAAGAAAAAATACAGGAATAGTATGAACGTCCCTTTATTTATCAGGGTTTTTCTGTAAATTTCTCAACCGCTGAAATATTTTCCTTAGGAACTGGATCAACTATATACAACCTCCTTTTATTTATTAGGCCTTTTTTTCTGTAAATTTTCTACCATGAAATACTGGATCAACTATATATAGATCTATATATATATATATATATATATATATATATATATATATATATATATTTATATTTATATATAATTGGTCCAGTGGCTAACAAAAATATTTGTGAGGTAGATAAATTTACAGAGGAAGCCAAATAAATAAAAGGAAGTTGAAGGAAGAAGAGAGCGTTTAGATAGTTTATAGTTGCTAAAAAAATAGTACAGCGTTAGAATTTTTTTTAGAAGAAGAAAGACTAATAAATAAAATTAGGTTGTATATAGTTTATCCAGTTGCTAAGAAAAAATATTTCAGCGGTAGAGAAATGTACGGAAGAAGCCTAATAAATAAAGGGATGTTGAAAGAAGAGAATAGCGTTTTAGGTATATTTAGATATAGTTGATCATGTTGGTAAGGAAAATATTGCAGCAGTAGAGAAATTTATAGAAGAAATAGCCTATTATATATAAGGACGTTGAAGGAAGAGGATAGCGTATATATATATATATATATATATATATATATATATATATATATATCTATATATATATATATATATATATATATATATATATATATATCCAGTACAACGAAGATTTATTTTTGTTTTTTTCTATAGACCGGCAAATAATTATTAACGATCTCGACACCAAAACCGTCCGACATGTTTTTTCTTTACTCTCTTTTTAGAGGAAAACACGAGTAAAAAGGAAGACGAAAAAAGAAAAGAAAAAAATACAGGAAGAGTATGAACGTCCCTTTATTGATCAGGGATCTTCTGTAAATTTCTCAACCGCTGAAATATTTTCCTTAGCCACTGGATCAACTATATACAACCTCCTTTTATTTATTAGGCTTTTTTTCTGTATATTTTCTACATATGTATATGTATATATATATATATATATATATATATATATAGATATATATATATATATATATATATATATATATATATATATATATATATATATATATATATATATATATATATATATATATATATATATATATATATATATATATATATAAAAAAATATATATATATATAAATATAAATATATATATATATAAATATATATATATATATATATATATATTTATATATATACTAACAAAAATATTTGTGAGGTAGATAAATTTACAGAGGAAGCCAAATAAATAAAGGAAGTTGAAGAAAGAGGAGAGCGTTTAGATAGTTTATCAGTTGCTAAAAAAAATAGTACAGCGTTAGAATTTTTTTTAGAAGAAGAAAGACTAATAAATAAAATTAGGTTGTATATAGTTTATCCAGTTGCTAAGAAAAAATATTTCAGCGGTAGAGGAATGTACGGAAGAAGCCTAATAAATAAAGGGATGTTGAAAGAAGAGAATAGCGTTTTAGGTATATTTAGATATAGTTGATCAAGTTGGTAAGGAAAATATTGCAGCAGTAGAGAAATTTATAGAAGAAATAGCCTATTTTATATAAGGACGTTGAAGGAAGAGGATAGCGTATATATATATATATATATATATATATATATATATATATATATATATATATATATATATATATATATATATATATATATATATATATCACCGTACGTAATGTAATCCAGTACAACGAAGATTTATTTTTGTTTTTTTCTTTAGACCGGCAAATAATTATTAACGATCTCAACACTAAAACCGTCCGACATGTTTTTTCTTTACTCTCTTTTTAGATGAAAACACGAGTAAAAGGAAGACGAAAAGGAATGAAAAGAAAAAAATACAGGAATAGTATGAACGTCCCTTTATTTATCAGGGTTCTTCTGTAAATTTCTCAACCGCTGAAATATTTTCCTTAGCAACTGGATCAACTATATACAACCTCCTTTTATTTATTAGGCTTTTTTTTTCTGTAAATTTTCTACCGCTGAAATATTTGTCTTAGATACTGGATCAACTATATATATATATATATATATATATATATATATATATATATATATATATATATATATATATATATATATATATATATATATATATAATTGGTCCAGTGGCTAACAAAAATATTTGTGAGGTAGATAAATTTACAGAGGAAGCCAAATAAATAAAAGGAAGTTGAAAGAAGAGGAGGGCGTTTAGATAGTTTATCAGTTGCTAAAAAAAATACTACAGCGTTAGAATTTTTTTTAGAAGAAGAAAGACTAATAAATAAAAGTAGGTTGTATATAGTTTATCCAGTTGCTAAGAAAAAATATTTCAGCGGTAGAGAAATGTACGGAAGAAGCCTAATAAATAAAGGGATGTTGAAAGAAGCGAATAGCGTTTTAGGTATATTTAGATATAGTTGATCAAGTTGGTAAGGAAAATATTGCAGCAATAGAAATTTATAGAAGAAAAGCCTATTATATATAAGGACGTTGAAGGAAGATATATATATATATATATATATATATATATATATATATATATATATATATATATATATATATATATATATATATATATATATAGATATATATATATATATATATATATACCGTACGTAATGTAATCCAGTACAACGAAGATTTATTTTTGTTTTTTTCTTTAGACCGGCAAATAATTATTAACGATCTCAACACCAAAACCGTCCGACATGTTTTTTCTTTACTCTCTTTTTAGAGGAAAACACGAGTAAAAGGAAGACGTAAAGGAAAGAAAAGAAAAAAATACAGGAATAGTATCAGGGTTCTTCTGTAAATTTCCCAACCGCTGAAATATTTTCCTTAGGAACTGGATCAACTATATACAACCTCCTTTTATTTATTAGCCTTTTTTTTTCTGTAAATTTTCTACCGCTGAAATATTTGTCTTAGATACTGGATCAACTATATATATATATATATATATATATATATATATATATATATATATATATATATATATATATATATATATATATATATATATATATATATATATATATATATATATTTATATATATAATTAGTCCAGTGACTAACAAAAATATTTGTGAGGTAGATAAATTTACAGAGGAAGCCAAATAAATAAAAGGAAGTTGAAGAAAGAGGAGAGCGTTTAGATAGTTTATCAGTTGCTAAAAAAAATAGTACAGCGTTAGAATTTTTTTTAGAAGAAGAAAGACTAATAAATAAAATTAGGTTGTATATAGTTTATCCAGTTGCTAAGAAAAAATATTTCAGCGGTAGAGGAATGTACGGAAGAAGCCTAATAAATAAAGGGATGTTGAAAGAAGAGAATAGCGTTTTAGGTATATTTAGATATAGTTGATCAAGTTGGTAAGGAAAATATTGCAGCAGTAGAGAAATTTATAGAAGAAATAGCCTATTTTATATAAGGACGTTGAAGGAAGAGGATAGCATATATATATATATATATATATATATATATATATATATATATATATATATATATATATATATATAGAGATATATATATATATATATATATATATATCAATACAACGAAGATTTATTTTGTTTTTTCTATAGACCGGCAAATACTGATTAACGATCTCAACCCCAAACCCGTCCGACATGTTTTTTTTTTACTCTCATTTTAGAGGAAAACACGAGTAAAAGGAAGACGAAAAGGAAAGAAAAGAAAAAAATACAGGAATAGTATGAACGTCCCTTTATTTTTCAGGGTTCTTCTGTAAATTTCTCAACCGCTGAAATATTTTCCTTAGCAACTGGATCAACTATATACAACCTCCATTTATTTATTACGCTTTTTTTTCTGTAAATTTTCCACCGCTGAAATATTTGTCTTAGATACTGGATCAACTATATATATATATATATATATATATATATATATATATATATATATATATATATATATATATATATATATATATTTATATTTATATATAATTGGTCCAGTGGCTAACAAAAATATTTGTGAGGTAGATAAATTTACAGAGGAAGCCAAATAAATAAAAGGAAGTTGAAGGAAGAGGAGAGCGTTTAGATAGTTTATCAGTTGCTAAAAAAATACTACAGCGTTAGAATTTTTTTTAGAAGAAGAAAGACTAATAAATAAAATTAGGTTGTATATAGTTTATCCAGTTGCTAAGAAAAAATATTTCAGCGGTAGAGAAATGTACGGAAGAAGCCTAATAAATAAAGGGATGTTGAAAGAAGAGAATAGCGTTTTAGGTATATTTAGATATAGTTGATCAAGTTGGTAAGGAAAATATTGCAGCAGTAGAGAAATTTATAGAAGAAATAGCCTATTATATATAAGGACGTTGAAGGAAGAGGATAGCGTATATATATATATATATATATATATATATATATATATATATATATATATATATATATATATATATATATATATATATATATATATATATATATATATATATATATATATATATATATATATATATATATATATATATATATCTATATATATATATATATATATTTATATATATATATATAACGAAGATTTATTTTTGTTTTTTCTATAGACCGGCAAATAATTATTAACGATCTCAACACCAAAACCGTCCGACATGTTTTTCTTTACTCTTTTTAGAGGAAAACACGAGTAAAAGATAGACGAAAAGGAAAGAAAAGAAAAAAATACAGGAATAGTATGTATCTCACTTTATTTATCAATGTTCTTCTGTAAATTTCTCAACCGCTGAAATATTTTTCTTAGCAACTGGATCAACTATATACAACTTCCTTTTATTTATTATGCCATTTTTTCTGTATATTTTTGTACCGCTGAAATATTTGTCTTAGAAACTGCATCAACTATATATATATATATATATATATATATATATATATATATATATATATATATATATATATATATATATATATATATAATTGGTCCAGTGGCTAACAAAAATATTTGTGAGGTAGATAAATTTACAGAGGAAGCCAAAAAAATAAAAGGAAGTTGAAGGAAGAGGAGAGCGTTTAGATAGTTTATCAGTTGCTAAAAAAAATAGTACAGCGTTAGAATTTTTTTTAGAAGAAGAAAGACTAATAAATATAATTAGGTTGTATATAGTTTATCCAGTTGCTATGAAAAAATATTTCAGCGGAAGAGAAATGTACGGAAGAAGCCTAATAAATAAAGGGATGTTGAAAGAAGAGAATAGCGTTTTAGGTATATTTAGATATAGTTGATCAAGTTGGTAAGGAAAATATTGCAGCATTTTATTTATATATAATTGGTCCAGTGGCTAACAAAAATATTTGTGAGGAAGATAAATTTACAGAGGAAGCCAAATAAATAAAAGGAAGTTGAAGAAGAAGGACTAATAAATAAAATTAGGTTGTATATAGTTTATCCAGTTGCTAAGAAAAAATATTTCAGCGGTAGAGAAATGTACGGAAGAAGCCTAATAAATAAAGGGATGTTGAAAGAAGAGAATAGCGTTTTAGGTATTTTTAGATATAGTTGATCATGTTGGTAAGGAAAATATTGCAGCAGTAGAGAAATTTATAGAAGAAATAGCCTATTGTATATAAAAACGTTGAAGGAAGAGGATAGCGTATATATATATATATATATATATACATATATATATATATATATATATATATATATATATATATATATATATATATATATATATATATATATATATATATATAATGTAATCCAGTACAACGAAGATTTATTTTTGTTTTTTCTATAGACCGGCAAATAATTATTAACGATCTCGACACCAAAACCGTCCGACATGTTTTTCTTTACTCTCTTTTAGAGTAAAACACGAGTAAAAGGTAGACGAAAAGGAAAGAAAGAAAAAAATACAGGAATAGTATGATAGTCCCTTTATTTATCAGGGTTCTTCTGTAAATTTCTCAACTGCTGAAATATTTTCTTAGCAACTGGATCAACTATATACAACCTCCTTTTATTTATTAGGCTTTTTTCTTCAATTTTCTACCGCTGAAATATTTGTCTTATATATATATAGATATATATATATATATATATATATATATATATATATATATATATATATATATATATATATATATATATATATATATATATATATATATATATATATATATATATATATATATATATATATATATATGTGAGGTAGATAAATTTACAGGAAGCCAAATAAATAAAGGAAGTTGAAGGAAAGGAAGAGGGCGTTTAGATAGTTTATCTGTTGCTAAAAAAAATACTACAGCGTTAGAATTTTTTTAAGAGAAGAAAACTAATAAATAAAAGTAGGTTGTATATAGTTTATCCAGTTGCTAAGAAATATATTTCAGCGGTAGAGAAATGTACGGAAGAAGCCTAATAAATAAAGAGATGTTGAAAGAAGAGAATAGCGTTTTAGGTATATTTAGATATAGTTAATCATGTTGGTAAGGAAAATATTGCAGCAGTAGAGAAATTTATAGAAGAAATAGCCTATTATATATAAGGACGTTGAAGAAAGGATAACGTATATATATATATATATATATATATTTATATATATATATATATATATATATATATATATATATATATATATATATATATATATATATATATATATATATATACGTAATGTAATCCAGTACAACGAAGATTTATTTTTGTTTTTTTCTATAGACAGGTAAATAATTATTAACGATCTCAACACCAAAACCGTCCGACATGTTTTTTCTTTACTCTTTTTTAGAGGAAAACACGAGTAAAATGAAGACGAAAAGGAAAGAAAAGAAAAAAATACAGGAATAGTATGAACGTCCCTTTATTTATCAGGGTTCTTCTGCAAATTTCTAAACCGCTGAAATATTTTCCTTAGCAACTGGATCAACTATATACAACCTTCTTTTATTTATTAGGCTTTTTTTTCTATAAATTTTCTACCGCTGAAATATTTGTCTTAGATACTGGATCAACTACATATATATATATATATATATATATATATATATATATATATATATATATATATATATATATATATATATATATATATATATATATATATATATAATTGGTCC
>NC_066539.1:13793740-13806240 GCF_024679095.1 Eriocheir sinensis | reverse complement strand
AATTTATAGAAGAAATAGCCTATTATATATAAGGACGTTGAAGGAAGAGGATAGCGTATATATATATATATATATATATATATATATATATATATATATATATATATATATATATCTAAATATATATATCTATATATATATATATATATATTCACCGTACGTAATGTAATCCAGTACAACGAAGATTTATTTTTGTTTTTTTCTATAGACCGGCAAATAATTATTAACGATCTCAACACCAAAACCGTCCGACATGTTTTTTCTTTACTCTCTTTTTAGAGGAAAACACGAGTAAAAGGAAGACGAAAAGGAAAGAAAAGAAAAAATACAGGAATAGTATGAACGTCCCTTTATTTATCAGGGTTCTTCTGTAAATTTCTCAACCGCTGAAATATTTTCCTTAGCAACTGGATCAACTATATACAACCTCCTTTTATTTATTAGGCTTTTTTTTCTGTAAATTTTCTACCGCTGAAATATTTGTCTTAGATACTGGATCAACTATATATATATATATATATATATATATATATATATATATATATATATATATATATATATATATATATATATATATATATATATATATATATATATATATATATATATATATATATATATATATATATATTTATTTATATTTATATATAATTGGTCCAGTGGCTAACAAAAATATTTGTGAGGTAGAAAAATTTACAGAGGAAGCCAAAAAAATAAAAGGAAGTTGAAGAAGGAGCGTTTAGATAGTTTATCAGTTGCTAAAAAAAAGTACAGCGTTAGAATTTTTTAGAAAAGAAAGACTTATAAATAAAATTACGTTGTATATAGTTTATCCAGTTGCTAAGAAAAATATTTCAGCGGTAGAGAAATGTACGGAAGAAGCCTAATAAATAAAGGGATGTTGAAAGAAGAGAGAATAGCGTTTTAGGTATATTTAGATATAGTTGATCAAGTTGCTAAGGAAAATATTGCAGCAGTAGAGAAATTTATAGAAGAAATAGCCTATTATATATAAGGACGTTGAAGGAAGAGGATAGCGTATATATGTATATATATATATATATATATATATATATATATATATATATATATATATATATATATATATATATATATATATATATACGTAATGAAATCAGTACAACGATGATTTATTTTGTTTTTCTATAGACCGGCAAATAATTATTAACGATCTCAACACCAAAACCGTCCGACATGTTTTTTCTCTACTCTCTTTTAGAGGAAAACACGAGTAAAAAGGAAGACGAAAGGAAAGTAAAGAAAAAAATGCAGGAATAGTATGAACGTCCCTTTATTTTTCAGGGTTCTTCTATAAATTTCTCAACCGCTGAAATATTTTTCTTAGCAACTGGATCAACTATATACAACCTCCTTTTATTTATTAGGCTTTTATTTCTGTAAATTTTCTACCGCTGAAATATTTGTCTTAGAGACTGGATCAACAATATATAAATATATATATATATATATATACATATATATATATATATATATATATATATATATATATATATATATATATATATATGTAGATAAATTTACAGAGGAAATAAATAAATAAAAGGAAGTTGAAGGAAAGGAGAGCGTTTATATATATATATATAT
The DNA here is from genome assembly GCF_024679095.1 of Eriocheir sinensis. Classification (NCBI taxonomy): domain Eukaryota; kingdom Metazoa; phylum Arthropoda; class Malacostraca; order Decapoda; family Varunidae; genus Eriocheir; species Eriocheir sinensis. Next base: position 13,804,614 of record NC_066539.1, on the reverse strand, counting down.
ATATATATATATATATATATATATATATATATATATATATATATATATATATATTTAGTTGATCAGGTATCTAAGACAAATATTTCAGCGGTAGAAAATTTACTGAAAAAAGCCTAAAAAATAAAAAGAGTTATATAATTGATCCAGCTGCTAAGAAAAATATTTCGGCGGTTACAAAATTTACAGAAGAACCCTGATAAATAAAGGGACGTTCATACTATTCCTGTATTTTTTCTTTTCTTTCCTTTTCGTCTTCGTTTTACTAGTGTTTTACTCTTAAAAGAGAGTTAAGAAAAAACATGTCGGACGGTTTTGGTGTTGAGATCGTTAATAATTCTTTGCAGGACTAAAGAAAAAAACAAAAATAAATCTTCGTTATACTGGATTACATTACGTACGGTGAATTAAAGTGATATATATATATATATATATATATATATATATATATATATATATATATATATATATATATATATATATATATATATATAGATGATCCAGTGTCTAAGACATTTATTTCAGCGGTAGAAAATTGACGGAAAAATAGCCTAATAAATAAAGAGATTGTATATAGTTGATCCAGTTGCTAAGAAAAATATTTCAGCGGTTGAGAAATTTACAGAAGAACCCTGATAAATGAAGGGACGTGCATACTATTCCTGTATTTTTCTTTTCTTTCCTTCTCGTCTTCGTTTTACTCGTGTTTTCCTCTAAAAGACCGTTAAGAAAAAACATGTCGGACGGTTTTTGTGTTGAGATCGTTAATTATTCTTTGACGGACTAAAGAAAAAAAAAAAAATAAATCTTCGTTTTTCTGGTTTACATTACGTACTATGAATTAAAGTGATATATATATATATATATATATATATATATATATATATATATATATATATATATATATATATATATATATATATATATATATATATATATATATATATATATATATATATATATATATATATATATATATATATATATATATATATATATATATATATATATATATATATATATATATATATATATATATATATATATATATATATATATATTCCTTCAACCTCCTAATATATAATAGGCTATTTCTTCTATAAATTTCTCCACTGCTGCAATATTTTCCTTACCAACTTGATCAACTATATATATATATATATATATATATATATATATATATATATATATATATATATATATATATATATATATATATATATATATAGAGCCTCTGATGACATGGTCGCACAAGAGGAGGAAGCCTCTGATTACACGGTCGCAGAAGAGGAGGAAGCCTCTGATGACACGGTCGCAGAAGAGGAGGAAGCCTCTGATGACACGGTCGCAGAAGAGGAGGAAGCCTCTGATGACACGGTCGCAGAAGAGGAGGAAGCCTCTGATGACACGGTCGCAGAAGAGGAGGAAGCCTCTGATGACACTGCCTCAGAAGAGGAGGACCTCTTCATCTTCCACCTTTGATTAGATAGTTATTGTAGATTGTCACAAAAAGCCTTGTAAGGACCATCAGGTCTGCTGTTGTTTGTTCTTTTTTTGTGTTTCTCCTCCTCCTCCTCCTCCTCTTCCTCCTCCTTCTGTTAGACTCAATTCACAGTTAATCAATACATCAAAACACGAATTTTCACTTCCTCTTTTTCCTCCTCCTCCTCCTCCTCCTCCTCCTTCTCCTGCTCCTCCTCCTCTTCCTCCTCTTACTCCTTGTTATATAAGACTCGCTTCTCAATTAATCAATATACTAAAATAACAGGGAGCCAGCAGACTTACCTGTTTACTTTACTTCCTTACTTTACTTACTTTACTACTTGATCATAAATTTTCTCTCTCTCTCTCTCTCTCTCTCTCTCTCTCTCTCTCTCTCTCTCTCTCTCTCTCTCTCTCTCTCTCTCTCTCTCTCTCTCTCTCACTTTTTTTCTCCCCAAACACTCTCAGTTCCCCTCATTTCCTCCCTTCTCCCTTTTCTTTCCCTTTTTCTTAACTTTCTCTCCTGCCAACTGGAATTCTCTTATGGAAAAATAAAACTTCCGTCCATATTTCTCTCTTTTTTCCATCTATATTATCATCTCAAGAAGCAGAATCAGTACAATCTATCTACCTATCTGTCTGTCTGCCTGTCTATCTATCTATCTATCTGTCTCTGTCTGTCTGTCTGTCTCTCATCCCATCCCACGGCTTGTCTTTATTTGAACTGTTAGATGAGGGTTCAATGTGACGATTCTGCGGCCGTTCTGTGATTGGATCGAAGTTTAGTCAAGGACGAGAATTGCTTTTATAGGTTCGTTTCCAACACTCACTCTCCTCCTCTTCCTCTTCCTCCTCCTCGTTCTGCTGCTTCTCCTCCTCCTTCTTCTTCTTCATGTTCTCCTCCTCCTCCTCCTTCTTCCTCCTGCTTGTCCTTCCTCTTCGCTGGTTTCTTATTCGTCTTCTTTTCCTTCTCTCCCGTTTTCTCCTCCTTCCACTTATCTTCTCCGTTTCCTTTTTCTCTTGTTTTTTTTTCCTTCTGTTCGTTTTGTTTCTGCTCTTTTTCTTTTCTTCTTACTTCGGTTTGTTTTCGTCTTCTTTTTCTTTTTCTTATTCTTCTCCTTTTCCTTTTACTTTCTATTCTTCTACTTTTTGTTATTTTTTTTCTTATTTCTCTTCCTCTTCTTCTCCACCTTCAACCTTCTCCTCCACCTCCTCCTCCTTCTCCTCCTTTCCTTCACCCTCTCCCACCTCCACCACCTTCTCCTCTCTCCTTCCTCCTTCTCCAGACAGAACTTTAGATTGGTACTTGACTTATACGCGGGAAACTTTTGCTCCCCCGAGGGCGACAAGGGGACGATTTGGACGTGGCGAGCAAGAGGAGGCTTCGTCGGGGCTCATAAATGGATGGTGAGGACCCCGAGCCGCCAAAACGTGTGTGGCCTGGGTAACGATGGCATATGGACACAGACACACACACGCACCCCCCCACACGCACACACATACAGACCCTTCCCCTCCCCTCCAGTCAGCTTCCCTAAGAGTATACGATGTTGCCACGATTGTGAAACGAAGTACCCGGGGCCTCTTGAACTTAAGTCGGGGATTCCTAAACTTAACCCAGGACCTACTTAGCTTAACTCAGGACCTCCTTAACTTAACCCAGGGTCGAGATGACTTAGCGCAGGGCCTACTTAACTTAACCGAGGGCCTCATGAACTTGACCTGGGAATCTTTAACTTAACCCAGGACCTCCTTATCTTAACCAAGGGTCGAGATGACTTAGCCCAGGGCCTCATGAACTTGACCTGGGCCTCTTTAACTTAACCCAGGGCCTTCTTAACTTAGGTCGATCTGACTTAACCAAACTCGACCCAACCTATCCTCCTTAACTTAACCCAGGGCCTCATGAACTTGACCTGGGCCTCATTAGCTTAACCCAGGGTCGAGATGACTTAGCCCAGGGCCTCATGAACTTGACCTGGGTCGAGTTGACTTAACCAGACTCGACCCAACCAACTCAACTTAACCCGGGGTCAACTAAAACTCTGCCACTGGTTAAGTTTTTCATATCACTTCAGGGTGGATTGTGCCCTCAACGCCTCGCTTTACAATAACCAAACAAATAATGTCAAACGTGCGGTCCAAGCTTTATGCATCACGAATATTAAAACATTTATTATCACCGCTGTCCTTATGGTGAAATTAATGACTGCGGATGTTATGCTCCGGGTAATGGGTCGATGTTTGTCTGTCTGTCCGGGGCTTCCTGGTACACTCTAGATAATGGAAATCAGTGAGTGTTGAAAATCATGGCCAAACACACGATTGTCGATGTTTTGCTGCAGGTTCATCACTAGGATCGCAAAACAGTCCATGAAAATCCCAGTAACACTATCGTGGGTCCATATTCTTAAACGTATCGGGCTGCCATTACGACTGTTTTCTATGACCACAGAGAAGGTTAGCCGGGTTTTCATGGGTGATATTCCAGTTCATGGCGCAGAAATCGTGTAAAATTTTCACTAGGATCCCTAAACAGTCCATGAAAATCCCAGTAACATATTTTTAAACGTATCGGGCTCCCCTTGCGACTATTTTCCATGACCGCAGAGAAGGTTATCAAGGTTTTCATGGGTGATATTCCAGTTCATGGCGCAGAAATCGTACAATATTTTCACTAGGATCGCAAAACAGTCCAGGAAAATATCGTCACCCTCATAAAATAATCGCCTAAGTCATTTTTCAGCGATTTCCAGGTTTTTCTCTACATCAATTTTTTTAGCATGCGACTTCCATTTTTGTATAGTTGCCTTCGTCATTCAGGGTTTGAGTGTTCTAGAATTGGCCTTTTCGTTTCTGTCTAAATCTTAAGCCAAATGAGATAATGACAATTCTTTTCTCATTTCCTGTAAAGTAGAAAATAATGACTTAGGCGGTTTGTTTACGAAGGTGACGATATGTCTGTCTGTCCGGGGTCTTCCTGTTCTGCTGTTAATAATGGATATCAGTGCGTGTTGTAAATTCTTATGATTGAAATGTTGAAATGATTACGTTAAAAGCCACGACATGACATTGGAGTGATTATTATTTATATGTTGAAACTGTGAATACATTGAAATATATGTATCGTGAGTGAAATGTATAGTTATTAATGCTTTAGGTTTTGATATGGCAGTGATAGATTGAAATGAAAAACTGAAATACCGGCAAAGTGTGGTAATCTAGATAATGGCCGTTGTGATATCATGTGAAGTAGTGATTGAAGGGTTGAAAATATATACACATATTATATTCGCTTTCCGATTTCTTCATCCTGTTTTATGTTTTTCTTTGCTTTCTTCTTTTCTCTACTTCTACTTCTCAATCTCCATCGTTCCTCCTCTTTAACTCTCTCCCTTTTGTTCCTTCTATCCGCTTTTCTATTCTTTCATCATTCTTTATGTTTTTCTTTGCTTTCTTCTCTTCATTACTTTTCAATCTCTATTCTTCCTCCTTTTTAACTCTTTCCCTTTTGTTCCTTCTACCCGCTTTTCTATTCTTTCATCATTCTTTATGCTTTTCTTAACTTTCTTCTCTTCCTTACTTCTCAATCTCCATCGTTTCTCCTTTTTATCTCTCTCCATTTTGTTCCTTCTATCCGCTTTCCTATTCTTTCATCATTCTTTATGTTTTTCTTTGCTTTCTTCTCTTCCTTACTTCTCAATCTCTATTCTTCCTCCTTTTTATCTCTCTCCCTTTTGTTCCTTCTATCTGTTTTCCTATTCCTTCCTCAATCTCCACCTTTAACTCTCTTTGTTCCTTCTATCCGCTTTCCTATTCTTTCTCTTCCTTACTTCTCAATCTCTATTCTTCCTCCTTTTTATCTCTCTCCTTTTGTTTGCATATGTTTTCCTATTCCTTCAATCTCCACCTGCTTTTTTTTGACTATTCTCTCTTATAGTAGCGGTGGTCAGCGGACTTTTTGAGTTTGCATATGTTTTTACCCTTCAGCTGCTCCCTTTTTTTTGACAGTAAGTAAAATATAAAAAAGTAATAGCAATGACAATCTCCGCCCAATATTGACCTCCCACATAGGCCGGTATTCATAGACGCTTCCGCCTCCCACATCAACTATTTCCAAAGGTCTAAAAGGAGATCAATCGGGTTCTAATGTGTGTTTCCTAGGTTCACGGCACAGAAGAAGGGTCACACTACCACCAGGGTCATAGAATTACTACTGGAAATGCTCAGAACTCCTACGAAAGCCTTGTCAAATGTGTGTTTCTTAGGTTCATGGCACAGAAGAAATGTCACACTACCACATGGGTCATAAAACTACCCTTGGAAATGCCCAAAACTCCTATGAAAGCCTTGTCAAATGTGTGTTTCTTAGGTTTACGGCACAGAAGAAGGGTCACACTACCACCAGGGTCATAAACTTACTACTGGAAATGCTCAGAACTCCTACGAAAGCCTTGTCAAACAGGTGAGTGCTTGGACGCCGAAAGGTTTAGGAATACGGCTCATAGTTCCAACACCTGCCTCCTCATCTCGTATATTACCAATAGCTAACATATGAGAGGAAGAGATAGACGTTGGGACAGTGGGCCGTATTACTAAACATTTCGTCGCCTAAGTTCACATATTTGACAAGGCTTTCATAGGAGTTTTGGGCATTTCCAGGAGTAGTTTTATGACCCTGGTGGTAGTGTGACCCTTCTAACACACATTTGACAAGGCTTTCATAGGAGTTTTGGGCATTTCCAGAGTAGTTTTTAGGACCTGTGGTAGATGTGTTCTTTTCGTGAACCTAAAGAAACACTCATTAGAACCCAATTGATCCCCTCTTTGACCTTTAGAAATAGTTAATGTGAGGGGCGAATGTGTCTTATAATTCCGACCTGTGTAGCAGAGCGGCGGGGAGGAAAGGACCCACGGAAGCCAACGCCAAAACTATCTCGTCAATCTGGTTTCAATATGGTCCGCCTAGGAATGGTTGGGTGGTGGCGTTCTCGATGGAGGCGAATATTGGAATAGATATTTGTTTTTAATTTCCTGGCTAACAAGGGCATTGAACGAGGCCCCGGTGATGGTCTGGGCTCCTTCCTCCCCTCCTCTTTCTGTGTGTCTGTCTGTCTCTATCATAGCAAAGATATCAAAAGGTAAGATAAAGAGAAACAAAGAAGAAGGAATAGGAAAGTGAATATAAGGAAGAAAAGGGAAAAGGCTTAATAGAAGGAAAAAATGAAGAGGGAAGAAGCAAGGAAAAGAAGAAAGTTTAGAAGAACAGAAATAAAAATAAAGGAATAGGAAAGCGAATATAAAGAGTAAGAGGAAAACGGCTGAAGAGGAGGAATGGAGATCGAGGAACAGGAAGTAGAAGAAAGATAGAAGAACAAAAACAAGGATGATGGAACAGGAAAGGAGACATAAGGAATAAAAGGGAAACGATAGAGGAGGAGGAAAAATTACAGATGGAGATGGGAAGAGAAGAAAAAAATAACAGAAACAAAGAAGGAGGAATAGAAAAACGGATATATGGAGGAGAGAAACAGTTGAGGAGGAGGAAAAATGGAGATGGAGGAGAAGGGAAAGAAAAGGAAGAGAAGAAAAAACGAAGGTAAAGATGAAGGAAAGGAAAAAAAAAAGGCTTAAGAGGAGGAAGAATGGGTTTGAAGGAGTAGGGAAGAGAAGAAAGCAAAGAAGAATTGACAGAAGAAGAAATAAGAAAAGAATAATAGAGAAGCAGTTGAAGAGGAGGAAAATGGAGAAGGGGAAGGAAGGAAGAGAATGGATTCAAAAGAGGAAGGGAGGGAAGGGAGGGAAGATTGGTGGCAGGAGAGATGGAGAAAGAGAAAGAGAAAGGGAGAGGGGAGGGAAAGGAAGGAGTGAGGGAGGGAGAGGTGCTGGGAGACATTCTTTTAACTGTATTTTTTTTACTGAAAGATTTGTAACACTGTAAAGTTGAGAGATTAGAACGAATTTATGATCTACTCTGAGATTCCTCGGAGGCGCCTTTTAGACGTAGAAATTAAACATTCGCGCTCTTCTTCAGAATTTAGGATAAGGGCTTTCTCTCTCTCTCTCTCTCTCTCTCTCTCTCTCTCTCTCTCTCTCTCTCTCTCTCTCTCTCTCTCTCTCTCTCTCTCTCTCCTCTCCCCTTTCCCTCTCCTTCTCCTCCTTCCCCTCCTCCTCCTCCTCTCTCTCTCTCTCTCTCTCTCTCTCTCTCTCTCTCTCTCTCTCTCTCTCTCTCTCTCTCTCTCTCTCTCTCTCTCTCTCTCTCTCTCTCTCTCTCTCTCTCCTTCTCTTTCCCTCTCCCTCTCTCTCTAGACGAGGAGGGAAATTATGGGTCGTTCCTCGCAAGCCTTCGTCAGGAGGCTTCAGCTCCTTGTAATCAAGCGGAGCCTTCACCGGGATCATCTTCATTTCATCTCCAGCGCCACTTAGCTCCCCTCGGCCCACCAGCTTTGCCTTACCTCCGCTCCCCTCTCTCTCCTCTCCTCTCCTTTCTCTCTAAGTTCGCTCTTCCTCCTCCTCTTCTTTCTTTTGTCCTTCTTCTTCTTTTTCTTTCTCCTGCTCCTCTTCTTCCTCTTCTAGGTTATGTATTTCCCTTCTTCCTTTCCTACTCCTTCCTACGTTTGCTCTTCCTCCTCCTCTTCCTTCTCCTTCTTCTTCTCCTCCTCCTCCTCTTACTACTACTATTATTACTACTACTACTACTACTACCACTACCACTACTACTACTACTACAACTGCCTCCTCATCCTCCTTTTCCTCCTCCTACTCTTCCTCCTCCTCTTCCTCCTCCTCCTACCACTTCTATCACCTCCTCCTCCTCGTTCTTCTTTTTCTTCTTCCTCCTCCTCCTCCTCCTCCTCTAAGTACACCTCTTCACTTTCCTTCCTTTCTGACTAAGCACCTCTCTCTCTCTCTCTCTCTCTCTCTCTCTCTCTCTCTCTCTCTCTCCTCCTCCTCCTCCTCCTCCTTCTCTTCCCTCCTTTGACTAAGCTTCTTTCTTGCCTCCACGTCTTCCTCTATACCCTCCTCCTGGGTAAACACCTTCATCCCTCCTCCTCCTCCTCCTCTCTGCTCCTTCCCTCTTCCTCTTCTTCCTCTTGCTTCTTTTTATTTCTTCTTCTTAGCAAGCTCTTTTCTCTTTAATCTTTCTTTTGACAACGTCCCGCCCGCCTGCCTGCTCGTCCGACCTCCTTCCATTATAGAGGATTGCCAATTTTTCCTTCTTTTTCCTTCCCTTTTTTTTCCCTTTTCCGTTCTATTTTTCCTTTTCTCCTACCCTCAATACGGACTTTCCTATTTCCCTTTCACATATGTTTTCTATTCCTCTTTCTGCAACTTTCATTCCCTTTCCAATATCCTTCGACTTAATAAATATGACCCCTTAGTTATTTCAAATCTATGAAATACTCTAGCCCTCCTATTCCTTATTGCTTCCTATTATTCATTCTTTCCTTTTACTTACTCCTTAACTTTTCCATACCTATCAAGCATACTCTCCTTTCCATTTCCCATCAAAAAACACAGAACAGATGGCGCCACTATAAATACTTGCCTGCGCCATGAAGGGCTTGGGCGGACCACTAGGCCCCTAAAGAAAGCCTACCGGCCCTATAGGCAAAGACGTAGCCTCCCCATCTTAAATTAATTAAAATAAGTACCTACTCGTCAACCCATGTATTAGTATTTAGATTATTTGGTATTAGTATTAGTACGGGTAGTAGTAGTAGTAGTAGCAGTAGTAGTGGTAGTGGCAGCAGTAGTAGTAGTAGTAGTAATAGTAGTATAAGATGCAGCAGCAGTAACAAAAACAAAAAAAGAATAACGCCGAGAAAGAGACGGATAGAAGAGATCGCAGAAAATTACAGACGAGGTGAAATGAAACGGATTAGGCGACGCGAGGCAGAGACTAATGAAAGGGAGGAAGGAAGGGAGAGGAGGGAAGGAAGGAGGAGGCCCAGACAGCTGATGATGATGGTGATGATGATGATGGTGATGCTCCAGCTCCTCCTCCTCCTCCTCCGGCTTCTGCTCCTGATGGTGTTGATGGTGACGTAGGATATGGAAAGTGAAATAGAGAGAGAAAAAAAGATTGCAGAGAGGAAAGAGAGATTAGGAGGATTAACTTCATGTGCCTCAATAATACTTCTCAGGAATGGCACACACACACACACACACACACACACACACACACACACACACACACATAAATAGCTACATATACACACACATAACTGGCCTTCTGTCTGTATATCTATCTATCCCTATCTATCTTTTTTTTTATCTATCTATATAGGGCGAAAAAAAAGTAGAATTAGAAGAGGAAAGAAGGTGGAGCAGGAAAATGAGGAAGAGGAGAAGGAGGAAGAGGAAAAAGAGGAAGAGGAGGAGTGGTAGGTATGAATGTATACTCTCTCTCTCTCTCTCTCTCTCTCTCTCTAAGAAGAGGAAAAAAGTAGAATTAAAAGACGAGTGGAAGAGGAGATGGACATTTAGGACGAGAAGAAGGGAAGGAAGACGAGGAGGACAAGGAGGAGGAGGAGGAGGAGGAGGAGGAAGATAAGGAGGAGGAGGAGGAGGAGGAGGAAGATAAGGAGGAGGAGGAGGAGGAAATAAGAGGGAAGACCCCTCCGTGTCCTTCTGAATACAGTAATCACACACTAATTTTCCTTTCACTACACCGACCTAGAGTAGAGTGACCAGCCTGACCTACCGTGACCTGGTTTGACCTGCGTGACCTAATATGGACTTGCTCGGTCATTGCCTTGGACTACTTTAACCTGTACAAACTCCTTCATTATTTTTTGTATTATTTCTGCATTAATTTTCCTCCACTTCCTTCTCTCTCTCTCTAGTCTATCCTCTCTCCTCTCTTGTCCTCTCCTAATGTCTACCCTTTCGTCTCTTTCCCTCCCTCCTCGGCTTCTTTCTCTCCCTTTCTCTCTCCTTCCTTTCCTGGGAGAGGGAGAAGAAGAACAAGAATAAGGAGCAGGGATTTCTAGCTGCAGGCAAAGGTAAGGAACCGTGGGAGGGAGGCAGAAGATAGAAGGGGGAGGAAAGGAGGGCAAGGAAAGGAAGAAGAGGAAAGGAGGGAGAAGTAAGGAGGGAGAGAAAATGAAGGAGAGAGAAAAGGAGGGCACCCACATCTATTTCTCGTCCCTAAAAAAAACAAGACCAATTCCTTTACCTCCCTCGGGCAGAGAGAGAGAGAGAGAGAGAGAGAGAGAGCTAGGAACAACTCCCTTTGAGGCCTTCACAAACAGCTGTCTCGCTCACTCTCTCTCTTCTTTGAGATCGAGGAGGGGAACGACTTGACAATATTGATGCTCGGAGGTGTGGAAAACAGACCCCCAACCTCTCTCTCTCTCTCTCTCTCTCTCTCTCTCTCTCTGTAAAGTCGA